>NW_026576377.1:0-110151 GCF_028641065.1 Leucoraja erinaceus
TCGCAGTCTCCTGACCTTCGTTTCCTTTAGTTTTACTTAGTTTTGTCCCCTGATGTGAGGAAGGACATTCTTGCTATTGAGGGAGTGCAGCGTAGGGTCACCAGGTTATTCCTGGGATGGCGGGACTGTCATATGCCTGAGACATAATGGAGCAGCTGGGCTCTTGTACACTCTGGGAGTTTAGAAGGATGAGGAGGGCATATTTAGAGGCATGAAATATCTTCCGGTGTTTGGGGGAGTCCAGAACCAGGGGCCACACACAGTTTAAGAATAAGGGGTAAGACATTTAGAATGGAGACGAGGAAACACTTTTTCTCACAGAGAGTTGAGAGTCTGTGGAATTCTCTGCCGCAGAAGGCGGCAAATTCCCTCGATACTTTCAAGAGAGAGCTAGATGGGGCTCTTAAAGATAGCGGAGTCATGGGATATGGGGAAAAGGCAGGAATGGGGTACTGATTGTGGATGATCAGCCATGATCACATTGAATGGTGGTGCTGGCTCGAAGGGCCGAATGGCCTACTCCTGCACCTATTGTGTATTGTCTATTTAGAGATACAGTGCCGAGTCCAGTTCGAACCAGCGTACACTAGCACTATCCTACACACACTAGTGACAATTTTTAATGTTATACACAATACACAATACAATTTATTTGTCACTTGAATCTCATAGAGGCTCAAATGAAATATTGTTTCTGCAGTCATACACACATGAAAAAAAAGACCCAAGACACAACACAATTTACACAGACATCCATCACAGCGCATCTCCTCCTTGCTGTGATGGAAGGCAAAAAAACTTATCTCTCCCCTGCACTCCCCATTCCCCTCCCGATGTCAGAGCCCAAGTCAGATCCCCCGGCGGGCGACAACAATTGTCCCGCGGTCATTAACGCTGCGCCGGGTGATGCAAGGCCGCGCTCCGGGTCTTGTTGTTGGAGCCCCCGGCGGGCGCTAGCAAAGTCCCGCTGCCGTTGAAGCCGCGCCGGGCGGTGATGTAAGGCCCCGCTCCAGGTACTCCTCGACTCCGCGACTCAGGCAGGAGAAGTCGCCGTTGCGGAAGCCCCGAAAAGCGGTCTCCCAGCAGGGACCCGCCGGCTCCCGATATCACTGTCCACCGGACCCGCGGGCTCCCGATATTACTGTTTGCCCGACCTGCGGTTGGAGCCTCCGAATCTCCGGGGGTCGGGTCACAGCCGCGCGCCACCACCGCTCCAAACTCGGCCAGCTTCGTGACGGTGAGTAAAGTCCGCAGCTCCGCGACTGGAGCCCCAGGTCGTTCCTGCTGGAGGCCGCTCCACGTTGCAGCCCCAACGACAACAGAGACCCGACAGGGGAAAGGTCGGGCTCTCCGTGCAGGGGAAAGATTTTAAAAGTCCCCCCCACCCCACACACACACACACACGCACGCACACACACACACACACGCACACACACACACATACCCCATCAAAAATAAATAAAAACTACATTAAAACGGGACAAAAAATAACAAAAAGACAGACGGACTGCAGAGGCTGCTGCGATGTGAGTCGCTCCACCCACTAGATGCCAAACCTATTAACCTACAAAGCTGGGTACAGCAATACTTTACTGGACTGTATGTCAGGAAGTGAATTTCACTGTGAATTTGCACTAATAAAAGCACCATTGGGCCATTGGGGTGACTGGTCTGTTTGTGTGAGTGAATCCTGTGAAAAGTGCAGAGCTCGAGTCTGTAATAACCTTTGAGAAAATGTCGCCCTGTTTCAACAGGACCAAAGTCACCAACCACTACACCCGTGGCCTGGACATCAACAGCAGTAAATCGATCAGAAACAGGTAAAGATTTTCCTAATCCTACATATCTGGAACGGGTGCTGCTCTGGTTAAAAGAGTTTGCAAGAGATTCAAATGCCCTTCGGCCCAACTTTCCCATGCTGACCCATTGATGCTACCTGTCGTACCACCTGTCCACATTTGGCCCATATCCCTCCAAATCTTTCCCTTCTCATTTTACTCCACAGTAATAGGGCCATGGAGTCATACAGAACGGAGACAGGCCCTTCGGCCCAACTTTCCCATGGTGCCCCATCTACGCTAGTCCCACCTGTCCGCATGTGGCCCATGTCCTTCTACGGAATGGACACAGGCCCTTCGGCCCAACTTCCCAATACTGACCAAGGTGCCCCATCTATACTAGTCCCATCTGTCTGAATGTGGCCCATATCCTTCTAATCCTTTCCTATCCATGTACCTGTCCAAATGTCTTTTCAATGTTGTTATAGTACCTTCCTCAACTACCTCCCCTGGCAGCTCATTCTAAATATGCACTGCGCTCTGTGTGAAAAAATTGCCCCTCTGGTTCTGATTAAATCTTTCCCCTCTCACCTTAAACTTGTGTCATCTGATGTTTGAATTTCCCTATGCTGGATAAAAGACATAGAAACATAGAAACATAGACAACAGGGGCAGAAGTAGGTCATTTGGCCCTTCGAGCCTGCACCGCCATTCAATATGATCATGGCTGATCATCCAACTCGGTATCCCATCCCTGCCTTCTCTCCATACCCCCTGACCCCTTTAGCCACAAGGGCCACATCTAACTCCCTCTTAAATATAGCCAATGAACTGTGGCCTCAACTACCTTCTGCAGCAGAGAATTCCACAGATTCACCACTATGTGTAAAAAATGATTTTCTCATCTCGGTCCTAAAAGGCTTCCCTCTTATCCTTAAACTGTGTGACCCCTAGTTCTGGACTGCCCCAACATCGGGAATAATCTTCCTGCATCTAGCCTGTCCAACCCCTTAAGAATTTTGTAAGTTTCTATAAGATCCCCCCTCAATCTTCTAAATTCTAGCGAGTACAAGTCGAGTCTATCCAGTCTTTCTTCATATGAAAGTCCTGCCATCCCAGGAATCAGTCTGGTGCAGTCACCCTATTTGTTCCCCTCGTTACCTTATACACTTCTGCAAGACCCCCCTGCACTCCAAGGAATAAAATCTTTGATCTAATACTCCAAGGAATGAAGTCATGGTCCAAGGCTCATGATCTTATCCATGTCTATAAAGGATTAATGTAGCTGGGGCATTTTGGTCAGTTTCTCATCCTCCTGTGATCCAATGAATTATGTCCTATCCTACCTAACTTCTCCCTTATACCTTATTTCTTTATTTTTTAAATGATTTAAATTGAATTTAAAAAAGGCTATAGCCAATTCTAGGGCGGCATGGTGGCGCAGCAGTAGAGTCGTGCCTTACAGCGCTTTCAGCACTAGGGACCCGGGTTTGATCCCAACTACGGGTGCTTGTCCGTATGGAGTTCATGACCACGTGGGTTTTCTCCGAGATCTTCGGTTCCCATCGCACTCCAAAGACGTGCAGGTTTGTAGGTTGATTGGCTTTGTATCAATGCAAACTGTCCCTAGTGTGTGTAGGGTAGTGAGGATCACTGGTCAGCATGGACCCGGTGGGCCGAAGGGCCTGTTGCCACACTGTATCTTGAAGTTAATGGATAGATTTATGGTAGAGATAGATAGATTCTCGATTAATACGGGTGTCAGGGGCTATGGGGAAAAGGCAGGAGAATGGGGTTAGGAGGGTGAGATGATTGAATGGCGGATTAGATTTGATGGGCCGAATGGCCTAATTCTGCTCCGATCACTTATGACCTTATGAACCTCAGGCCCTCGAGTCCTAGCAACATCCTCGTATATCTCTGCACTATTTCCAGCTTATTGTCAACCTTCTAATGGCAAGGTGACTAAAATTGAACACAATAATCTAAGTTTAAGAAAGAACTGCAGATGCTGGAATAATCGAAAGTAGACAGAAATGGTGGAGAAACTCAGCGGGTGAGGCAGCATCTATGGAGCGAAGGAAATAGGCGACGTTTCGGGTCGAGACCCTTCTTCAGACCGATGTGGGGGTGGGGGGGACGGGAAGAAGAAAGGAAGAGGCGGAGACAGTGGGCTGTGGGAGAGCTGGGAATGGGAGGGGAAAGAGGGAGAAAGCAGGGACTACCTGAAATTGGAGAAGTCAATGTTCATACCGCTGGGGTGTAAACTACCCAAGCGAAATATGAGGTGCTGCTCCTCCAATTTACGGTGGGACTCACTCTGGCCATGGAAGAGGCCCAGGACAGAAAGGTCGGATTGGGAATGGGAAGGGGAGTTGAAGTGCTGAGCCACCGGGAGATCAGGTTGGTTATTGTGAACCGAGCGGGGGTGTTGGGCGAAGCGATCACCAAGCCTGCGCTTGGTCTCACCGATGTAGAGCAGCCGACACCTAGAGCAGCGGATGCAATAGATGAGGTTGGAGGAGGTGCAGGTGAACCTCTGCCTCACCTGGAGCGACAGCTTGGGCCCTTGGATGGAGTGGAGGTGGGGAGGTAAAGCGACAAGTGTAGCTACAATAATCTGAGGCGGACTTGCCAAGTCGATGCCAGCTTCCTCCGATGCCCATTCCTCAAGGATTCCTTTTTAGTGTTAGTTTAGTTTAGAGATACCGCATGGTAACAGGCCCTTTGGCCCACCGAACTACTGTTCTGTTAATTCTATGCACAGAGAAGATGGTGAGCGATAAACAAAAAAGAAGGCAGGCTTCTAACTAGAGTTGCCAACGTTCCCACTCCCAAATCAGGGATAAAAGGTCAAAATACGGGACAAATTCCCGACGGCAATTCGTTGACCGACTGGGCCGTGGCTGGGTGAATGATGAGTTGTCCCGGGTGCTGGACTGGACTGTACACAAAGCCCAGCCGGCAGGGCCAGCTGTGAGGAGTTTTGGTCCGGGGGCTGCCCGCACAGTCCAGCGCCCCGTCCAACTAACGAACCGATGATCGGCCGTGAGAAGGAAGGGTGGTGGTGTCGGTGGTCAGTGAAGGTCCGGAGAACAGACAGGTGGCCGGGCTGCCGACTGACCGACCGACGGGGCCACGGGCGAGGCGCTGCTGCTGCTGCTGCTGCACTCCATGGGCTGCACTACGTCGGGACTGGTGAGGCGGGGGCCAGACGGGGCGCTCCGACCCGACAGTCCCCTCGACCCGAGTAGTAGCGGTCAAATACGGGGCAAGGGCAAAACCAATTTAGCCCAATATACAGGATGTCCCAGCTAATACGGGACAGCTGGCAACACTAGTTGTAACAGACTTTTTTCGTTTGACAGAAGCCCCCAAAACATCAACCAGTAAGCAACCAGAGACCAAATCGACTGAACCCCCAACAAAGAAAACAGGTGAGAACATCTGCATCCTATCAAGGCTGTTTTAATCAGGGAGTCATCGAGTTTTTAGTTTTAGAGATACAGCATGGAAACAGGCCCCTTGGCCTACCAAGCCCAAGCTGACCAACAATCGCCCCATACACTAGTCCTATCCTACACTCTATGGACAATTTACAAAACTCAAGGGCATGTTCAGAGTCATAGAGTCAGTATTGCATTTGACCCAACTTGCCCACACCGGCCAACGCGTCCCATCTACACTAGTCCCGCCAGCCTGCGTTCGGTCCATATCCCTCCAAACCTGTTCTATCCATGTATCTGTCAAACTGTTTCTTAAATGTTGGGATAGTCCCAGCCTCAACGACCTCCTTGTTCCATACACCCACCACCCTTTGTGTGAAAAGGCTACTCCGCGGATTGCTAATAAGTCTTCACCCCTTCACTCTAAACCGATGCCCTTTTAGGCATGCAGGTGCAGCAGGCAGTAAAGAAAGCGAATGGCATGTTGGCTTTCATAGCAAGAGGATTTGAGTATAGGAGCAGGGAGGTTCTACTGCAGTTGTACAGGGTCTTGGTGAGACCACACCTGGAGTATTGCGTACAGTTTTGGTCTCTAAATCTGAGGAAGGACATTATTGCCCTAGAGGGAGTGCAGAGAAGGTTCACCAGACTGATTCCTGGGGTGTCAGGACTGTCTTATGAAGAAAGACTTGATAGACTTGGTTTATACTCTCTAGAATTTAGGAGATTGAGAGGGGATCTTATAGAAACTTACAAAATTCTTAAGGGGTTGGACAGGCTAGATGCAGGAAGATTGTTCCTGATGTTGGGGAAGTCCAGGACAAGGGGTCACAGCTTAAGGATAAGGGGGAAATCCTTTAAAACCGAGATGAGGAGAACTTTTTTCACACAGAGAGTGGTGAATCTCTGGAACTCTCTGCCACAGAGGGTAGTTGAGGCCAGTTCTCATTAATATATTATTGTTGGCTATATTTAAGAGGGAGTTAGATGTGGCCCTTGTGGCCAAGGGGATCAGAGGGTATGGAGAGAAGGCAGGTACGGGATACTGATTTGGATGATCAGCCATGATCATATTGAATGGCGGTGCAGGCTCGAAGGGCCGAATGGCCGAGTCCAGCACCTAATTTCTATGTTTCTATGTTTCTATGATCCTCGATTCACCTACTCTTGGCAAGAGGCTCTGTGTTTCATGCTGTATCTGAGTTTCCATGCTGTATCTCTCATAATATTATTATGACTTTCAGAAGACATTTGCACAGGACTTCCGGTGGGGCTGTTGCTAGCTAACTCCGCCCACGGTCTGGCTGTTTTTTTAATTTTGTTATACAGACGGCTGTGCGGGCGCATGATGATGCACGCAACTGTCATCTAAGGCCCTAAGGGGAGTGGGCGGAGGATGATGTGAGGTGGAGATCCCAGCAGCAACTAAATGGGCCGAATGGCCTGTTTCTGTTCTGTGCTCAAAGAACAAGGTGAGAGGAAGCAATTAAACAATTGGACTGGCTTCTAAAAATATATCTCTCTTTTGGCAGTAGCCCCAAAAACGTCGACCAGCAAGGAACCGGAGACCAAACCAACCCATTCCCCAGCAAGGAAAACAGGTGAGAATATCAGCATCTATCATAGGTAGACAAAACAAGCTGGAGAAACTCAGTGGGTGAGGCAGCATCTATGGAGCGAAGGAATAGGCAACGTTTCGGGTTGCGACCCTTCTTCAGACTGATGTTGGGGGGGGGGGGAAGGGAGAAAGGAAGAGGCGGAGACAGTGGGGTGAGGGAGAGCTGGGAAGGGGAGGGGAAAGATAGAGAAATCAGGGACTACCTGAAATTGGGGAAGTCAATGTTCATACCGCTGGAATGTAAACTACCCAAGTGCATTTCTCCAATTTCAGGTAGTCCTTGCTTTCTCCCTCCTTCCCCTCCCCTTCCCAGCTCTCCCACAGCACACTGTCTCTGCCTCTTCTTTTCCTTTTCCTGCCCCCCTCCCCATAGACAATAGGTGCAGGAGTAGGCCATTCGGCCCTTCAAGCCAGCACCGCCATTCAATGTGATCATGGCTGATCATTGAATTCAATTCAATTCAATTCAATTCAATTCAATTCAACTTTAATGTCATTGCACAAATACAAGTATGGGTACAACGAAATGCAGTTCAGCATCAGTCCGTTGTAATAGTGCAATATAGGAATAAAAGTACAGAATAAGCAAACAATGTGGACAGAGAGACTGGAGAAATCTATCGGCGGGACTCCGAGTTCAGCAATGTGATTGTGTTGTTGTAGAAGCTGTTCCTCATCCTACTAGTACGAGACCTGAGGCTCCTGTACCGCCTCCCTGATGGGAGGAGGGCAAACAGTCCATGGTTGGGGTGTGAGGGGTCTTTGATGATCTTCCCGGCCCGTCTCAGACACCGTTTTCGGTGGAGGGCATCCATGGCAGGGAGCGGGGCACCGATGATGTGCTGCGCGGTTTTCACCACCCGTTGTAGTGCCTTCCTGTCCGCTATGGTGCAACTGCTGTACCATACCGTGAAGCAGGTGGTCAGGATGCTTTCGATGGTACTGCGGTAAAAGTTGGTCAGGATCTGGGGGGACAGGTGAGCTTTCTTTAGTCTCCTCAGGAAGTAAAGGCGCTGCTGCGCCTTTTTGATCAGCTTGGAGGTGTTGAGGGACCAGGACAGATCCTCCGAGATATGTACCCCGAGGAATTTGTAGTTGGAGACGCGCTCCACCTCAGTCCCGTTTATATGGATCTATGCTGCCCGTCTGATCTTCCTGGAGTCAACAATAATTTCCTTCGTCTTCTTGGAGTTGAGGACGAGGTTATTGTTGGCACACCAGGCTGTCAGGTGCTGGACCTCCTCCCTGTAGGCTGACTCGTCGTTGTCACTGATCAGCCCTACCACCGTGGTGTCGTCGGCAAACTTAATGATGGCGTTGGAGCCATTCTTAGGGATGCAGTCATGGGTGAAGAGGGAGTAGAGGAGAGGGCTGAGCACACAGCCCCAATCAGTACCTCGTTCCTGCCTTCTCCCCATATCCCCTGACTCCGCTATCTTTAAGAGCCCTATGTAGCTCTCTCTGGAAAGTATCCAGAGAACTGGCCTCCACCTGAGGCAGAGAATTCCACAGACTCACAACTCTCAGTGTGAAAAAGTGGTTCCTCATCATTGACAACTTCTCTACATTGGTGAGACCAAGAGCAGGCTTGGCGATCGTTTCGCCCAACACCTCCGCTCGGTCCGCAATAACCAGCCTGATCTCCCTGTGGCTCAGCACTTCAACTCCCCCTCCCATTCCCAATATGACCTTTCTGTCCTGGGCCTCCTCCATGGCCAGAGTGAGGCCCAGTGCAAATTAGAGGAGCAGCACCTCATATTTCGCTTGGGTAGTTTACACCCCAGCGGTATGAACATTGACTTCAGATAGCCCTTGCTTTCCCTCTCTCTCCATCCCCTTCCCCTTCCTAGTTCTCCTACTAGTCCACATCAGTTTGAAGAAGGGTCTCGACCCGAAACATCGCCTCTCCCTTCGCTCCATAGATGCTGCCTCACCCGCTGAGTTTCTCCAGCATTTTTGTCTACCTTGGATTTTTCCAGCAAAAGCTCTTAAAAACTCAGCATCTATCATGGCTGTTTTTAATGAGAGAATGATCGCGTGTTAGAGAGTAGGAGGGAGATAGATAAAGTGACCGATTGTTGGCCTTTCTCCAGAGTAGACGACTCAGGTTTAATGTGTAGGAAGGAAGGAAATGCAGATGCTGGTTTAAACCGAAGATAGACATAAAAAGCTGGAGTAACTCAGCGGGGCATCTCTTCAGTCTGAAGAAGGGTCTCGACCCGAAACGTCACCCATTCCTTCTCTCCAGAGATGCTGCCTGTCCCGCTGAGTTACTCCAGCATATTTGGACACGTGTGCGGACGTGGAGTCGAAGGACGAGAAGCTGAAGCAAGGAAGTGGAAGCCAAATAACCGAACGGAAAACGAGGCCGAAAAGCCAACTCACAGAAAGGCCGCTCTGCCGAAACGCCAAAAAACGGACATGATGTCGCCGGGCGGGGGGCGGGACTTGCCAGCGATTGTTCCAGACTCTCCGCGTCCATCACATCACTGGCCGGTGGGGGTGGGGAGTCATTTTCCCACTCAAGCCATAGGTGACTGGGCTTTTCGGGAGAGCGGCCTTTCGATGAGTTGGCTTGTAGGCGATGCAGCCTTTCGGTGAGTTGGTGTTTTGGCACAGTGGCCTTTCGGTTCGTTGGCTTTTCGGCTGTGTACGCTTTCGGTTATTTTGACTATCGTTCGGCCATTTGGCTACCACTTCTTTGCTTCGGCTTCTCGCCCGTCAGCGCCACGTCCGGGTACCGTTTGGACATAGGTTAAAATTGGGAGGAGAGAGATTTCAAAGGGGGCACTCAGCGACAAGTTTTTTCACTCGGGAGGGGATAATCCAATATCTGAAATGACCGAGTTACCGGAGGAAGATATTGGCCAGCACTGTGGCGCAGCGGTAGAGTTGCTGCCTTGCAGCGCCAGAGACCCGGGTTTGATCCTGACCGTGGGTTCTCTCTGTACGGAGTTTGCACGTTCTCCCTGTTTAATTAGGCCGTAGGGGCATCTTTGTGTTTGGTTTTTGTCACCGCGTTTTAGGAAAGATGTCGGCGAGCTGGAAAGGGGTGCAGAGAAGATTTACGAGGATGTTGCCGGGACTCAAGGACTTGAACTATAGGGAGAGGTTGAGCAGGCTGGGACTCTATTCCATGGAGCGCAGGAGGATGAAGGGTGAACTTATAGAGGTGTACAAGGTCGTGAGAGGAATAGATCGGGTTGATGAACGGGTGAAGTCTCTTGCCCAGAGTAGGGGAATCGAGAACAAGAAGTTTAAGGTGATCGGGGAAAGATTGGACATAGGTTTAATCCTCTGGTTTAATCTAAAGATTGGACATCACAAAGATTGGACTTAGGAACATGAGGGGTAACTTTTTTTACTCAAAGGATGGTGGGTCTATGGAACGAACAGCCGGAGGAGGTTGCTGAGGCAGGTACTATAATAAGATGATATTTAGACAGGTACATGGACAGGTAGAATAAAAGTACCCATGCAGGTACAGCAGGCAGTGAAGAAAGCGAATGGCATGTTGGCCTTCATAACAAGAGGCGTATAGGAGCAAAGAGGTCCTTCTGCAGTTGTACAGGGCCCTAGTGAGACCACACCTGGAGTATTGTGTGCAGTTTTGGTCCCCTAATTTGAGGAAGGACATTCTTGCTATTGAGGGAGTGCAGTGTATATTTACAAGGTTAATTCCCGGGATGGCGGGACTGTCATCTGCTGAGAGAATGGAACGGCTGGGCTTGTACACTCTGGAGCTTAGAAGGATGAGAGGACATCTCATTGAAACATATAAGATTGTTAGGGGTTTGGACACGCTAGAGCAGTGGTTCCCAACGTGGGGCGTACGCCCCACAGGGGGGCAATTTGATTTTTAAGGGGGGCAATTGAGCAATTTGGAGGTCTGGGTCCAAATTTTCGATTTTTATTTTTTTGGATTTTCCATCAGGTAGTTTATGTTTCAGATGTTATTTTGAGTAAATAATTTTTTTTGGGTAAAAAAGGTCTTTATTGTGTAGTTATTACATAATCACCGCGCCATCGCTCTTCATGCACGTCGCACGAAGCGCGCAAGGCCATGTTCTTTTGAAGCTTCTTTAAACCAAGGTATTGGCGTTTTAAGCTTCTTCAGCTGAAACGGAGTTCACTTTTTAAATGATAAGAATTATATATCACCACATGGGGGGGGGGGGGGGGGGGCAGGATTTTAGAGGTGATTAGGTTGGGCATGGCCAAAAAAAGGTTGGGAACCACTGCGCTAGAGGCAGGAAACATTCCCGATGTTGGGGGAGTCCAGAACCAGGGGCCACACAGTTTAAGAAAAAGGGGTAAGCCATTTAGAACGGAGACGAGGAAACACTTTTTCACCCAGAGAGTTGTGAGTCTGTGGAATTCTCTGCCTCAGAGGCCGGTTCTCTGGATACTTTCAAGAGAGAGCTAGATAGGGCTCTTAAAGATGGCGGAGTCAGGGGATATGGGGAGAAGGCAGGAACGGGGTACTGATTGGGGATGATCAGCCATGAATACATTGAATGGCGGTGCTGGCTCAAAGGGCCGAATGGCCTACTCCTGCACCTATTGTTTATTGTCTATTGATAGGACAGGTTTAGAGGGATATGGGCCAAATGCAGGCTGGTGGAACTAGTGTAGATGAGGCATGTTGGTCAGCATGGCCAAGTTGGGTCAAAGGGCCTGTTTCCACACTGTGTGACTAACTTTTATGCACTAAGTACAAGGTGGGAAGAACATATAAAAGAAGGCAGGCTTCTAAAATACTTGTCTCTTTGGACAGAAGCCCCCAAAACATCAACCAGTAAAGGACCAGAGACCAAACCAACCCATTCCCCGACAACAAAAACAGGTGAGGATGACTGCTTTTTATCAAGGCTGTTTAAATGCCTTCGTGGTTTTAGTTTTTGTGAAACAGGCCCTTCGGCCCATCGAGTCCATGGTGACCAAGAACCCCCGTACATTAGTTTTATCCTACACACTCGAGACAATCTACAGAAGCCTTTAAACCTCCGTACCAGCACATCAATAGACAATAGACAATAAGTGCAGGAGGAGGCCATTCGGCCCTTCGAGCCCCCACCGCCATTCAATGTGATCATGGCTGATCGTCCCCAATCAATAACCCGTGCCTGCCTTCTCCCCATATCCCTTGACTCCACCAGCCCCTAGAGCTCTATCTAACTCTCTCTTAAATCCATCCAGTGACTTGGCCTCCACTGCCCTCTGTGGCAGGGAATTCCACAAATTCACAACTCTCTGGGCGAAAAAGTTTTTTCTCACCTCAGTCTTATATGGCCTCCCCTTTATTCTAAGACTGTGTGTGGCCCCTGGTTCTGGACTCGCCCAACATTGGGAACATTTTTCCTGCATCTAGCTTGTCCAGTCCTTTTATAATTTATACGTTTCTATAAGAGAGCCCCTCATCCTTCTAAACTCCAGTGAATACAAGCCTAGTCTTTTCAATCTTTCCTCATAGAAACATAGAAACATAGAAATTAGGTGCAGGAGTAGGCCATTCGGCCCTTCGAGCCTGCACCGCCATTCAATATGATCATGGCTGATCATCCAACTCAGTATCCCGTACCTGCCTTCTCTCCATACCCCCCCTGATCCCTTTAGCCACAAGGGCCACATCTAACTCCCTCTTAAATATAGCCAATGAACTGGCCTCAACTACCCTCTGTGGCAGAGAGTTCCAGAGATTCACCACTCTCTGTGTGAAAAAAGTTCTTCTCATCTCGGTTTTAAAGGATTTCCCCCTTATCCTTAAGCTGTGACCCCTTGTCCTGGACTTCCCTAACATCGGGAACAATCTTCCTGCATCTAGCCTGTCCAACCCCTTAAGAATTTTGTAAGTTTCTATAAGATAACCTCTCAATCTCCTAAATTCTAGAGAGTATAAACCAAGTCTATCCAGTCTTTCTTCATAAGACAGTCCTGATATCTCAGGAATCAGTCTGGTGAACCGTCTCTGCACTCCCTCTATGGCAATAATGTCCTTCCTCAGATTTGGAGACAAAAACTGTACGCAATACTCCAGGTGTGGTCTCACCAAGACCCTGTACAACTGCAGTAGAACATCCCTGCTCCTATACTCAAAACCTTTTGCAATGAAAGCTAACATACCATTCGCTTTGTTTACTGCCTGCTGCACCTGCATGCCTACCTTCAATGACTGGTGTACCATGACACCCAGGTCTCGCTGCATCTCCCCCTTTCCCAATCGGCCACCATTTAGATAATAGTCTGCTTTCCCGTTTTTGCCACATATGACAGTTCCGCCATCCCAGGGATCAATCTCGTGAGCCTTTCCAAAATGGTTCTTGATTCCCCTACTCTGGGCAAGAAAATCTATGAGTCCATCCATCTGATCTATTCCCCCCCCCCCCCCCCCCCCGTGATTTAACAAGACCTGCAAGAGCATCCCTCATCCTCCTGCGCTCCAAGGAATATAGTTCCAGCCTGCTCAACTTCTCCCCATAGCTCAGATCCGAACGACATCTTCGTAAATCTTCTCTGTACCCGTGCCAGCCTGACGAAGTCTCATTTGGGCCGAAGGGTCTGTTTCCAAGCTGTGTGACTACCTTACTCTAATGTCGATGAACCAGGTGAGAGATAATCATAACATACTTTTTTTCATTTGACAGTAGCCCCCAAATCATCAACCACCAGACAGCCAGAGACCAAAGCAACACATTCCCCAGCAAAGAAAGCAGGTGAGAATGTCTGCATCTTATCAAGGCTGCTTTAATGAGAGTCAATAGACAATAGGTGCAGGAGTAGGCCATTCGGCCCTTCGAGCCAGCAGCGCCATTCAATGTGATCACGGCTGATCATCCCCAATCAGTACCCCGTTCCTGCCTTCTCCCCTTATCCCCTGACTCCGCTATCTTTAAGAGCCCTATCTAGCTCTCTCTTGAAAGTATCCAGAGAACCGGCCTTCACCGCCCTCTGAGGCAGATAATTCCACATACTCACAACTCTCTGTGTGAAAAAATGTCTCCTTGTCTCCGTTCTAAATGGCTTACCCCCTTATTCTTAAACTGTGTGTGGCCCCTGGTTCTGGACTCCCCCAACATCGGGAACATGTTTCCTACCTCTAGCGTGTCCAAACCCTTAATAATCTTATATGTTTCAATGAGATACCCTCTCAGCCTTCTAAACACCAGAGTGTACAAGCCCAGCCGCTCCATTCTCTCAGCATATGACAGTCCCGCCATCCCGGGAATTAACCTGGTGAACCTACGCTGTACTCCCGTAGTGGGGATCGAACCTGGGTCTCCGGCGCTGCGTGCGCTGTATGGCAGCAACTCTACTGTTGTCGTGGGCTCGATGGGCTGAAGGGCCTGTTTTCCTGTTATGATTCAATTAAATTATAACCCTGTGATGGACCGTTAACTATTTTTATCTCTTTAGTAGATCTTCCAAAAGCAACTGTTACCACTGTATACAGAGCGACTACACAACACACCACAAAACTGGAAACAGGTAGAGTCTGAAGAAGGGTCTCAACCCGAAACGTCACCCATTCCTCCTCTCCAGAGATGCCGCCGGTCCCACTGAGTTACTCCAGCTTTTTGTGTCAACCTTCGGTTTAAACCAGCATCTGCAGTTCCTTCCCGCACAAAGAAAGTAGAGGCTGGAAATAGAAACATAGAAACATAGAAAATGGGTGCAGGAGGAGGCCATTCAGCCCTTCGAGCCAGCACCGCCATTCATTGTGATCATGGCTGATCGTCCCCTATCAATACCCCGTGCCTGCCTTCTCCCCATATCCCTTGGTTCCACTCGCCCCTAGAGCTCTATCTAACTCTCTCTTAAATCCATCCAATGACTTGGCCTCCACTGCCCTCTGTGGCAGGGAATTCCACAAATTCACAACTCTCTGGGTGAAAAATATTTTTCTCACCTCAGTCTTAAATGGCCTCCCCTTTATTCTAAGACTGTGTGTGTGGCCCCTAGTTCTGGCCTCGCCCAACATTGGGAACATTTTTCCTGCATCTAGCTTGTCCAGTCCTTTTATAATTTTATATGCTTCTATAAGATCCGCCCCCTCGTCCTTCTAAACTCCAGTGAATACAAACCCAGTCTTTTCAATCTTTCCTCATATGACAGTCCGGCCATCCCAGGGATCAATCTCGTGAACCTACGCTGTAAAAACAGAAAAGGCTGGATGTAGATAAGAAACATTTTGCCAGGATTGAACCCGGGTCTCCGGCGCTGTTAGGCCACAACTCTATCGCTGCGCCACCGTGCCGCCCGGAGTTATACAGCATGGAAGCAGACCGGAACACCGGTGGTACAGTTGCTGCAAAATGGGTCTGTCCCACTTAGGAGATTTTTTGGGCGAATGCGGACGACTGCTGTAAAATTTTCAACATGTTGAAAATTTTTCGGCGTCAATTTTTACTGTCGTAGGTTGTCGCCAGATGTCGTAGGTGAATTCCATTAAAATTAGTCCCTGGCAGTCACCTAAAGAGTCGCCTAAGTGCGACAGGCCCATTACAGCGCTTACAGTAGCAATGTTACAAAATTTTGAGATTTTAAAAATCAAGTCTGCAATTTATCCCATCAGATAAAGCATAACAATAAGTTTAATTTGACACCAAATTCACTTTCATATCTCAAGTATTAAAAAAGTTATGGCCATTTTCATACTCGGAAATTAGCATCTTGTTCCCTATTGATTTTCAATGGACATTACAAAAAAGCTGTGATCTTGGATAGTCAAACGCCCATTTCTTAAGGAAAGATTAACATTTTTAAATAGCCTAAGTGTCCAAAGATTATTCACAGATAATTCACAATATAACATGATTTTTATATCTAATTTACATTAATTTATAGGCCAAATGGAAGGAATTTAGTGTTCAATTGCTGTAAATAAATGCCCATTTAAATCGGCTTTCTAGTGGGTTCATGTGAACGCGCTGGTTTAGAACGTTGACATCGCGCTGGATTAGTGCCCTCAAATGCCGAGAAAAATACTGCGGGCTATAAAAAGCCCAAAATGAACTACTCGCTATAGATAATTTGATATACAGGGTTATATATATGCCCCATTTAATGTAAAAATAAGGTACATACCTTTAATTGTTTGCTCTATAAAACCCTGGGGCTGCGAGAGGTTGCGGAATGAGACAGTAATTTTAAAACTATTATAACTATATTATCGAGGCCTATAAAACTAATAATACCTTTTGCGACCGGGTCTTGCAGCGATTTTTCGTTAATGATTTACTAGGCTGAACATCTGCGATTAGTACAGCCTAGTAAAAATCGCGTTTTAAACCCGCCCCCTCCCAACAGCGCCAAAATCGCGGACATGGCTGTGGGCAGATTCCCAATGACGATTCAGGTAGGTTTTGTAACATACCTACTTACAGCGCCAGAGACCCGGGTTCGATCCTGACTACGGGTGCTGTCTGTATGGAGTTTGTACGTTCTCCCCGTGACCTGCGTGGGTTTTCTCCGGGATACTCAGTTTCCTCCCACACTCTAGAGACGTGCAGGTTTGTAGGTTAATTGGTGAATGTAAAATTATAAACTGTCCTCAGTTTGTGTCCCACCTGCCCGCGTTTGGCCCATAACCCTCCGAACCTGTCCTATCCATGTACCAGTCTATCTATTCTTTAAAGATTGTGATAGAACCTGCCTCAATTACATCCTCCGGCAGCTCGTTCCATACACCCACCACCCTTTGTGTAACAAAGTTACCCCTCATGTTTCTATGAAATCTTCTCCCCCCCCACACCCCCCATCGCCCAGCTCCCCCTCACCATACACCTATGTCCTCAGGTTTTTGATTCCCCTACTCTGGGCAAGAGACTCTGTACCTCTGTGTCTCTAGCTGATCTATTCCCCTGATGATCGATGGTCGGCATGGGCTGAAGCACCTGTATGGATGCTGCATGTCTAAACTCAACTAAACTAAATCAAACTAAACCAAACTAAACTAAGCTAATACGATTCTGCTTCAGTGTTTGGTACCGAGACCATTAATAAGAACGTGTTGAACAAACGGGATCTGGGGGTCCTTGTTCATCAGTCACTGAATGCAGGTACAGCAGGCAGTGAAGAAAGCCAATGGCATGTTGGCCTTTATAGCAAGAGGAGTTGAGTACAGGAGCAAAGAGGTCCTTCTGCAGTTGTACAGAGCCCTAGTGAGACCACACCTGTTGTGTGCAGTTTTGGTCTCCAAATCTGAGGAAGGCCATTCTTGCTATTGAGGGAGTGCAGCGTAGGTTCACAAGGTTAATTCCCGGGATGGCGGGACTGTCATATGCTGAGAGAATGGAGCGGCTGGGCTTGTACACACTGGAATTTAGAAGGATGAGAGGATATCTTACTGAAACATTTCAGATTATTAAGGGATTGGACACGCTATAGGCAAGAAACGTGTTCCCGATGTTGGGGGAGTCTAGAACCAGGGGCCACAGTTTAGGAATAAGGGGTTGGCCATTTAGAACGGAGACGAGGAAAAACATTTTCACCCAGAGAGCCGCGAATCTGTGGAATTTTCTGCCTCAGAAGGCTGGGAGGCCAATTGCTTTTAAGAGAGAGCTAGATAGGGCTGTTAAAGATAGCGGAGTCAAGGGATATGGGGAGAAGGCAGGAATGGGGTACTGATTGTGGATGATCAGCCATGATCACATTGAATGGCGGTGCTGGATCGAAGGGCCAGATGGCCTACTCCTGCACCTGTTGTCTATTGTCTATTGTAAAGCATTTATAAAGACCATCCTGTAAAGAGGAAAGGAAGGCTTACAATTTCTGTGTTCTTTTACATTGGGGCAGTCTGCAGTTGTGGCATCCATTCAGTGTTACTCCACAAGTGAAAGCCAAGAGATGAACAGACTCAACTGTGGCCCACTCAGAGCCGGGTTTACCATTAGACTTCATAGGTTGAAACCAAGGGCCTCGAAATCTAGAGGCCCTCAGGCGAAGGTGTATAATATTTTTGACACTGTCATAGGCCTTTCTTACATGAGCTTTCACAACACACTATAGTCTCTAAACAACCCTTCAGTCATTTACCTTGCCCTCCATTTCAGAATAACAGTGTTTTAAGCCGATAACTCGACACTAGCACTGGCAATAAATAAATAAATAAATAAATAAGTGCGGCTTTCCAGCCCCTTATCTCATTGGCCACGCTCGGCTGCAAGTCGCTGTCAATCTGGTGGACCATCTTCCTCTAGTCGTGGGGGTGGGGGATTGGGAGGGGCCTCACAAGTGGAACAGCCTAGGGCCTCTCTTCATCTAAATCCGGCCCTGTGGCCCACTAAACCTTTGTCTCTTTTTCGCAGAGCTCCCCGAAGCGTTGGTCGACAGTGAGTGGGTGGCGGTCCCGAGCGTAGAGACGGCGAACATGTTGGGAGGAGGTAAAGACTGGACTGAAGATGGGATGGGATGTTCCCACTATTGGGAGAGTCTCGGACTAGAGGGCACAGCCTCAGAATTAAAGGACGTTCTTTTAGTAAGGAGATGAGTAGAAATGTCTTTAGTCGAAGGGAATGCGGGGAGGAAACCGAAGATCTCGGAGAAAATCCACAAAGGTCAAGGGGAGAATGCGCGAACTTCGCACAGGATGTGGGAGGAAACCAGAGTACCAGGAGTAAACTCACTCGGTTAACATGCAAACTCCACATGGACAGCACCTGAGCACCAGGTCTCTGCTGTTCATAAGTCCGTAACTTCCAGGAGCACAATTAGTCCATTCGGCCCATCAAGTCTATTCTGTTATTTAATCATGGCAGATGTATCTTTCTTTCTCAACCGCATTCTCCTGCCTTCATAATTCCACCAGTGGCAGAGTCTAGGACTAGACTCTCGAGACTCTAGACATAACCTCCGAATTAAAGGGCATTCCTTTTGGAAGAAGATGAGGAGGAATTTCTTTAGTCAAAAGGTTGTGAATCTGTGGGATTCTTTGCCACAGAAGGTAGTTGAGGCCAAGTCAGTGGATATGTTTAATGACCCTGTCCCACAGTGCAAGTTCATTCCAAGAGCTCTCCCGAGTTAAAAAAAAAAATCAAACTCGTGGCAAGCACAGAGAATAAACATAGCGGGTACGTCGGAGCTCGGGGACGTCTCTTAGTGGCTCGTAACGCTAACGGCAGGTACTCGGGAAGACTCGCTAACGGCAGGTAAGCACGGGAAGACTCGTGAAGATTTTTCAACATGTTGAAAAATGTCCACAAGAGCCCCGAGTACCGACGAGCAGCCATTACCGTAAATCTCCGAGTTCGAATCAGGTCAAACTCAGGAGAGCTCTTGGGATGAACTCGTACCATGGGACAGGGGTTTAAGGCAGAGATAGATCGATTCTTGTTCAAGAAGGAACTGCAGATGCTGGAAAATCGAAGGTACACAAAAATGCTGGAGAAACTCAGTCTGAAGAAGGGTTTCGGCCCGAAACGTTGCCTATTTCCTTCGCTCCATAGATGCTGCTGCACCCGCTGAGTTTCTCCAGCATTTTTGTGTACCTTAGATAGATTCTTGATTAGTACGGGTGTCAGAGGTTACGGGGAGAAGGCAGGAGAATGTTTTTTTTGTATCAAAAAATAATTTATTTTTTCAACACGATACAAAAACCAAACCCGTGGTGACAATACCTGCCGCCATGTTACAAAATCATCAAACAATCATGTTACAAATATTCGAATAACTACTGTACAACCCTGGTAAAGGGGGCGAGCATCTGGCTCAGGCAAAGCCGTCATGATCACATTGAATGGCGGTGCTGGATCGAAGGGCCGGATGGCCTACTCCTGCACCTGTTGTCTATTGCCTATTGTGAAGCATTTATAAAGACCATCCTGTAAAGAGGAAAGGAAGGCTTACAATTTCTGTGTTCTTTTACATTGGGGCAGTCTGCAGTTGTCGCATCCATTCAGTGTTACTCCACAAGTGAAAGCCAAGAGATGAACAGACTTATGTAGCCCACTCAGAGCCGGGTTTACCATTAGGCTTCATAGGTTGAAGCCAAGGGCCTCGAAATCTAGAGGCCCTCAGGCGAAGGTGAATAATATTTTTGACACTGTCATAGGCCTTTCTTACATGAGCAGTCACAACGCACTGTAGTCTCTAAACAACCCTTCAGTCATTTACCTTGCCCTCCATTTCAGAATAACGATGTTTTAAGCCGATAACTCGACACTAGCACTGGCAATAAATAAATAAATAAATAAGTGCGCCTTTCCAGCCCCTTATCTCATTGGCCACACTCGGCTGCAAGTCGCTGTCAATCTGGTGGACCATCTTCCTCTAGTCGTGGGGGTGGGGGATTGGGAGGGGCCTCACAAGTGGAACAGCTCTTCATCTAAATCCGGCCCTGTGGCCCACTAAACCTTTGTCTCTTTTTCTCAGAGCTCCCCGAAGCGTTGGTCGACAGTGAGTGGGTGGAGGTCCCGAGCGTAGAGACGGCGAACATGTTGGGAGGAGGTAAAGACTGGACTGAAGATGGGATGGGATGTTCCCACTATTGGGAGAGTCTCGGACTAGAGGGCACAGCCTCAGAATTAAAGGACGTTCTTTTAGTAAGGAGATGAGTAGAAATGTCTTTAGTCGGAGGGAATGCGGGGAGGAAACCGAAGATCTCGGAGAAAATCCACAAAGGTCAAGGGGAGAATGCGCAAACTTCGCACAGGATGTGGGAGGAAACCAGAGTACCAGGTGGAAACTCACTCGGTTAACATGCAAACTCCACATGGACAGCACCTGAGCACCAGGTCTCTGCTGTTCATAAGTCCGTAACTTCCAGGAGCAGAATTAGTCCATTCGGCCCATCAAGTCTATTCCGTTATTTAATCATGGCAGATGTATCTTTCCCTCTCAACCGCATTCTCCTGCCTTCATAATTCCACCAGTGGCAGAGTCTAGGACTAGACTCTCGAGACTCTAGACATAACCTCCGAATTAAAGGGCATTCCTTTTGGAAGAAGATGAGGAGGAATTTCTTCAGTCAGAAGGTCGTGAATCTGTGGGATTCTTTGCCACAGAAGGTAGCTGAGGCCAAGTCAGTGGATATGTTTAATGGCCCTGTCCCACAGTGCAAGTTCATTCCAAGAGCTCTCCCGAGTTAAAAAAAAAAATCAAACTCGTGGCAAGCACAGAGAATAAACGTAGCGGGTACGTCGGAGCTCGGGGACGTCTCTTAGTGGCTCGTAACGCTAACGGCAGGTACTCGGGAAGACTCGCTAACGGCAGGTAAGCTCGGGATGACTTGTGAAGATTTTTCAACATGTTGAAAAATGTCCACGAGAGCCCCGAGTACCTACGAGCGGCCATTACCGTAAATCACCGAGTTCGAATCAGGTCAAACTCAGGAGAGCTCTTGGGATGAACTCGTACCATGGGACAGGGGTTTAAGGCAGAGATAGATAGATTCTTGTTCAAGAAGGAACTGCAGATGCTGGAAAATCGAAGGTACACAAAAATGCTGGAGAAACTCAGTCTGAAGAAGGGTTTCGGCCCGAAACGTTGCCTATTTCCTTCGCTCCATAGATGCTGCTGCACCCGCTGAGTTTCTCCAGCATTTTTGTGTACCTTAGATAGATTCTTGATTAGTACGGGTGTCAGAGGTTACGGGGAGAAGGCAGGAGAATGTTTTTTTTGTATCAAAAAATAATTTATTTTTTCAACACGATACAAAAACCAAACCCGTGGTGACAATACCTACCGCCATGTTACAAAATCATCAAACAATCATGTTACAAATATTCGAATAACTACTGTACAACCACGGTAAAGGGGGCGAGCATCTGGCTCGGGCAAAGCCGTCTTCCGCCTGGTGCCATGACTCGCAGATGGCCAGCTTGGCCAGGCCCAGGAGCAACCCAACCAGGATATCTCCGGCCCTGCCCACTCCCTAGGTCCCGTCATCAGTCCTTCGGTCACTGACAGCAGAGCCCCTCCTCCCTCTATGGACCCCTTGGTGGAGTGGCGGTGACCCTTGCCCTCGGGACCCTGGCTGCAAGGGACGCTCCATTGGTCCCTCAGGAGAATGGCGTTAGGGGGAGAGTTGGATCAGCCATGGCAGAGTCGACTTGAAGGGCCGAATGGCCTAATTCCACTCCTATTCCTTATGACCTTAACCTTTCCCTCCTTCTGCCTTAAGGGCCTGTCCCACTAGAAAACATAGAAACCAAGAAAATAGGTGCAGGAGGAGGCCTTTCGGCCCATCGAGCCAGCACCGCCATTCATTGTGATCATGGCTGATCGTCCCCAATCAATAACCTGTTCCTGCCTTCTCCCTATATCCCTTGATTCCCCTATCCCCTAGAGCTCTATCTAACTTGTTCTTAAATCCATCCAGTGATTTGGCCTCCAATGCTCTCTGTGGCAGGGAATTACACAAATACTTACGCGACTATTTCGGCGACTGCCGGCACCCGCCATAGGTCAGCGAAAATGTTCAACGTGTTGAAAATTCGTTGGCGACCAAAAAGACACTACGACTCTTTGGGCGACTGAGGAGACGACTCACGACCATGTCGCGGGGTGAAGCCTGTATGGTCGTGAGTAGTCGCCCAAAGAGTCGTACCTTGTTTTGGTCGCCACTTGAACTTCAGCATGTTGGAAGCATGGCTTTGTGACTCTTATCTTCTTCCAACAGGTCTGATGCAAACCACTGTCGCTAACGAGCTGGGGACCTCAATACCACAACCTACGAACAAAACCGAATCAGGTATTAATGGTACACAAAATTGCTGGAGAAACTCAGCGGGTGCAGCAGCATCTATGAAGCGAAGGAAATAGGCGACGTTTCGGGCCAAAACCCTTCTTCAGACTGATGGGGGGTGGGAGGGGAGAAGGAAGGAAAAAGGGAGGAGGAGGAGCCAGAGGGCGGGGGAGGATGGGAGGAGACAGCTAGAGGGTTAAGGAAGGGGAGGAGACAGCAAGGGCTAGCAAAATTGGGAGAATTCAACATTCATGCCATCAGGATGCAAGCTGCCCAGGCGGAATATGAGGTGCTGTTCCTCCAATTTCCGGTGTTGCTCACTCTGGCAATGGAGGAGACCCAGGACAGAGAGGTCGGATTGGGAATGGGAGGGGGAGTTGAAGTGCTGAGCCACCGGGAGGTCAGGTAGGTTATTGCGGACTGAGCGGAGGTGTTCGGCGAAACGATCGCCCAACCACCGCTTAGTCTCCCCGATGTAAATCAGCTGACATCTAGAGCAGCGGATGCAGTAGATGAGGTTGGAGGAGATGCAGGTGAACCTTTGTCGCACCTGGAACGACTGCTTGGGACCTTGAATGGAGTCGAGGGGGGAGGTGAAGGGACAGGTGTTGCATCTCTTGCGGTTGCAACGGAAAGTGCCCAGGGAGGGGGTGGTACGGGAGGGAAGGGAAGAATTGACAAGGGAGTTGTGGAGGGAGCGGTCTTTGCGGAAGAGGTATTAATGGTGTTCCGTTCTGGGCACCATGCCAGAGGAAAGATGTTGTCAACGGGAAAGGGTACGGGGAAGATATACGAGGATGTTGCCAGGACTACAAGGTCTGAGCTACAGACAATAGACAATAGGTGCAGGAGTCGGCCCTTCGAGCCAGCACCGCCATTCAATGTGATCATGGCTGATTATCCCCAATCAGTACCCCGTTCCTGCCTTCTCCCCATATCCCCTGACTCCGCTATCTTTAAAAACCCTATCTAGCTCTCTCTTGAAAGCATCCATGTACCCTGCCTCCACCGCCCTCTGAGGCAGAGAATTCCACAGACTCACAACTCCCTGTGAAAAAAAGTGTTTCCTCGTCTCCAATCTAAATGGCTTACCCCTTATTCTTAAACTGTGTGGCCCCTGGTTCTGGACTCCCCCAATGCCGGGAACATGTTTCTTGCCTCTAGCGTGTCCAAGCCCTTAACAATCTTATATGTTTCAATGAGATAACCTCTCATCCTTCTAAACTCCAGACTGTACAAGCCCAGCCGCTCCATTCTCTCAGCATATGACAGTCCCGCCATCCCGGGAATTAACCTGGTGAACCTACACTGCACTCCCTCAATAGCAAGAATGTCCTTCCTCAAATTAGTTGGTGGTGCTGGCTCAAAGGGCCGAATTGCCTACTCCTGCATCTATTGTCTATTGTGTATTGTCTAAGTCGTGCGGGTTTGTAGGATAACCTACGTCAACCTACGACAGCAAAATTGTCGCCAAAAATGTTTCAACGTTAAAAATGTTGCCGTCACCCAAACAATCGCCTAAGTGGGACAGGCCACAACACTATCCTACACACACTAAGGACAATTTTACAGTTATACCCAGCCAACTAGAATGCTGTACGTCTTTGGAGTGTGGGAGGAAACTGAAGATCTCAGAGAAAACCCATGCAGGTCACAGGGAGATCGTACAAACCCCGTACAGACTGCACCCCTAGTCGGGATCGAACCCGGGTCTCTGGCGCTGTGAGGCAGCAACACTACCCGAGCCACGGAATGTCCAGTGGGTGGTCTGCCTTCAACGTTCATTCCACTGACCAATTTCAAAAGGACCACAATGAAATGAATTGCAGAGGCTAGTTGCAAAGTGCTGACATAGGTTAAAAAAAACATGTCTAATACGATCAACCAGGGTTGAATTTCCTTTTCATTAAATTTGTTTTATATAACGGCTTGAATTTAAATTCCCTAGTTGTTGTGGTGGGATTTGAACTCTCATCTCTACTTTCAGATGCTGGCTCAGAAATGTAACCCTTTGCTATCGAACCCTTGAACGAGGATGTTGGCATCTGGTTTTCTTCCCTTATTTCCCCCTCTCTCTCGGCTCCTCTGATTTGCAAGACTCTGTGAATCACTTTCCCTCCCTCTATACCGCACAGTGGCGCAGTGGTAGAGTTGCTGCCTCACAGCCCCGGAGACACGGGTTCGATCCTGACCACCGGGTGGTGTCCGTATGGAGTTTGTACTCCCCGTGGATATTCCTCTGGTTTCCTCCCAAACTCCCAAGAAACATATAAGATTATCAAGGGCTTGGACACGCTAGAGGCAGGAAACATGTTCCCGGTGTTGGGGGAGTCCAGAACCAGGGGCCACACAGTTTAAGGATAAGGGGTAAGCCATTTACAACGGAGACGAGGAAACACTTTTTCACCCAGAGAGTTGTGAGTCTGTGGAATTCTCTGCCTCAGAGGGCGGTGGAGGCCGGTTCTCTGGATACTTTCAAGAGAGAGCTACATAGGGCTCTTAAAGATAGCGGAGTCAGGGGATATGTGGAGAAGGCAGGAACGGGGTACTGATTGTGGATGATCAGCCATGATCACGTTGAATGGCAGTGCTGGCTCGAAGGGCCGAATGGCCTACTCCTGCACCGATTGTCTATTGTCTATTGTCTAAGACATGTGGTTTTGTAGGATAATTGGATTTTGTAAATTATCGCTGGTGTTGAGGATAGACCGAGTGTGAGCGGGTGATCGCTTGTCGGCATGGACTTGGTGGATCCCGGAGAAATTTGTGTCAAAATGTGAAGTAAAATACTCTACTCTTTTGACAGGTCAGCCGCCAACATCCACAGTAACTGAGACAAAGCACTTGGCTGTGAAACCGACCAACATGTCCAAGACGGGTGAGTCTGCATGACCCATAAGCAATAGGAGCAAAATTAGGTCATTCGCCCCATCTAGTCTACTCCACCATCCAATCATGGCTTATCCCGGGCTGGCGGGACTGTCATATGCTGAGAGAATGGAGCGGCTGGGCTTGTACACTCTGGCGTTTAGAAGGATGAGAGGGCATCTTATTGAAACATGTAAGATTATTAAGGGGTTGGACACGCTAGAGGCAGGAAACATGTTCCCGATGTTGGGTGGAGTCCAGAACCAGGGGCCACACAGTTTAAGAATAAGGGGTAAGCCATTTAGAACGGAGACGAGGAAACACTTTTTCTCACAGAGAGTTGTGAGTGTGGAAATCTCTGCCTCAGAGGGCGGTGGAGGCTGGTTCTCTGGATGCTTTCAAGAGAGAGCTAGATAGGGCTCTTAAAGATAGCGGAGTCAGGGGATATGGGGAGAAGGCAGGAACGGGGTACTGATTGGGGATGATCAGCCATGATCACATTGAATGGCGGTGCTGGCTCGAAGGGCTGAATGGCCTACTCCTGCACCTATTGTCTATTGTGTTTTGATCTATCTCTCCCTCCTAACCCCATTCTCCTGCCTTCTCCCCATAACCCCTGACACCCGTACTAACCAAGGATCTATCTCTGCCTTAAAAATATCCACTGACTAGGCCCCCACAGCCTTCTGTGGCAAAGAATTCCACAGATTCACCACCCGCTGACTAAAGAAATTCCTCCTCATCTCCTTCCTAAAGGAATGCCCTTTAATTCTGAGGTTATGTCCTAGACTCTGCCACTGGTGGAATTATGAATAGAAGGCAGGAGAATGGGGTTGAGGGGGAAAGATACATCAGCCATGATTGAATAACGGAATAGACTTGATGGGTCGAATGGTCTAATTCTGCCCCTGCAAGTTACGGACTTATGTACACCCTCGTACACGGACTTATGTACACCCTTAACTACGTAGGCGGCGCGACTCTCGTCAGCAGCGGCCTCTGCAGCCCGTCCGCGTTTTTATTATTTTTTGTCTATGTTTCTATGTAGTTTTTGTTATTTTTTGTTGGGGTATGTGTGTGGGGGGGTGGGGGGGGGGGTGGGAGGGAGGGGGTAACTTTTAAATCTCTCCCTGCACGGGAGACCCGACCTTTTCTGTCGGGTCTCCATTGTCGTTGGGGCTGCAACGAGGAGCGGCCTCCAACAGGAAGACCGGGGGCTCTGGTGCCGACGACTCACCTCACCGTCGCGGAGCTGGCCAAGTCCGGAGCGGGTGGAGCGGTGGTGGAGCGCTGCTGCTGCTGCTGCTGCTGCTGCTGCTGCCCGACCTCCGGAGATTCGGAGGCTGCAACTGCGGGTCTGGCGGACGGCGGCACCGGGAGCCCGCGGGTCCCTGGAGGGAGACCGCTTTTCAGGGCTCCTGCAATGGCGACTTCTCCCGCCCGAGTTGCGGGGTTGAAGAGCTCCTGGAGCGGGACCTTACAGCACCGCCCCGCGCGGCTTGGAATGGCCGCGGGACTCTGCGAGCGCACGCCGGGGGCTCTAACACCAAGAACCCGGTGTGCGACCTCGCACCACCCGGCGTGGCTTTAATGGCCACGGGACAATCGCCATCGCCAGCCGGGGGCTTTGACTTTGACTCTGACAGCGGGGGGGGAGAGTGCAGTGGAGAGATAATTTTTTTTGGCCTTCCATCACAGCGATGTGATGGATGTTTATGTAAATTATGTTGTGTCTTGCGTCTATTTGTTTGTAATGTATGGCTGCAGAAACGGCATTTTGTTTGGACCTCAAGGGGTCCAAATGACAATTAAATTGAATCTTGAATCTTGAATCTTGAACCAGAGACCTGGGTTCAATCCTGATCTCAGGTGCTGTCCATGTGGAGTTTGCATGTTATCCCTGTGAGTTTTCTCCTGGTACTCTGGTTTCCTCCCACATCCTGTGCGGAGTTTGCACGTTCTCCCCGTGACCTGCGTGGGTTTCCTCCGAGATCTTCGGTTTCCTCCCACATTCCAAAGACCTACAGGTTTGTAACTGAATTGGCTTGGTATAAATGTAAAATTGACCTTAGTGGGTGTAGGATAGTGTTAGTGTGTGGGGATCGCTGGTCGGCGTGGACTCGGTGGGCTGAGGGGCCTGTTTCCCTGCTGTATCTCTAAACTCAATCCTATCACTGGCTGACCTATCATCTACCTTATTGGAGATCCTCAGACTATCATTAATCTGAATTTACTGGACTTTATCCTGCACTAAATGCTATTTCCTTTATCCTGTATCTGTCCACTGGGGCCAGCTTGATTATAATTGTGTGTCATCTTACGCTGACTGGATAGCATGCAACAAAAAAGCTTTTCACTGTACACGTGACAATAATAATACACGAAGCTAAACCAAATGACGGGGTACCACCACTGGCCACCACTTCCCATCTCCTCCCCTGTCCGCTTTCCGCAGAGACAGCTCCCTCCGTAACACCCTGGTCAATTTGTCCCTTCCCACCCAAACTACCCGCTCCCCTGGTACATTCGCCCGCAACCGCAGGAAATGCTACACTTGTCGCTTTACCTCCCCCCTCGACTCCATCCAAGGACCCAAACAGTCTTTCCAGGTGCGGTAGAGGTTCACCTGCACCTCCTCCAACCTCATCTATTGCATCCGCTGCTCTAGGTGTTGGCTGCTCTATATCGGTGAGACCAAGCGCAGGCTTGGCGATCGCTTCGCCCAACACCTCCGCTCGGTTCGCAATAACCAACCTGATCTCCCGGTGGCTCAGCACTTCAACTCCCCCTCCCATTCCCAATCCGACCTTTTTGTCCTGGGCCTCCTCCATGGCCAGAGTGAGTCCCACCGCAAATTGGAGGAGCAGCACCTCATATTTCGCTTGGGTAGTTTACACCCCAGCGGTATGAACATTGACTTCTCCAATTTCAGGTGGTCCCTGCTTTCTCCCTCCTTCCCCTCCCCTTCCCAGCTCTCCCACAGCCCACTGTCTCCGCCTCTTCCTTTCTTCTTCCCGCACCCCCCCCCCCCACATCAATCTGAAGAAGGGTCTCGACCCGAAACGTCACCTATTCCTTCGCTCCATAGATGCTGCCTCACCCGCTGAGTTTCTCCAGCATTTTTGTCTACCTTCGATTGTTCCAGCATCTGCAGTTCCTTCTTAAGCATAAACCAAATGATGTGCCGATCAGTTAGTTCATTTATCTCTCTGGTTTAGAGATGCAGTGTGGAAAAAGCCCTTTGGCACAATGACTCCATGCCGACCACCGATCACCCGTTCACACTAGTTTTATCCAACACACTCATGACAATTTTACAGAAGCCAATTAACCTGCAAACCTGCACACGTCTGCTGAATGTGGGAGGAAACCGGAGCACCCGGAGAAAACCCACGCGTTCACGGGGAGAACGTGCAAACTCCGTAGAGACAGCTCCCGTAGTCTGGATCGATCCTGGTTCTCTGGCGCTGTGGGGCAGCAACTCTACCGCTGCGCCACCGTGCCTCTCTGTAATTGTCCCCAGTGTGTGGACTAGTAATAGAATGTGGGGGGTGGAGAGTTTGATGAGAATGTGTGGAGAATTAAAAGGCAAGATTACGCAACTGTGGCGTTGCATAGAGTTGCTGCCTCACAGCGGCAGAGACCCGGGTTCGATCCTGAATGCGGGTGAAGGAGTTTGTACGTTTTCCCCGTGACCTGCGTGGATTTTCTCCGAGATCTTCGGTTTCCTCCCACACTCCAAAGACAAACACAGGTTTGTAGGTTAATTGGCTTGGTATGAATGTTAAATTGTCCCTCGTGCGTGCAGGATAGTGTCAATGTGCGGGGATCACTGGTCGGCACGGACTCGGTGAAGGGCCTGTTTGTGCGCTGTGCCCAGAGTTTAGAAAGAGGAGGGGGGGAGGGATCTTATAGAAACATATAAAATTATAAAAGGACTGGACAAAGCTAGATGCATGAAAAATGTTCCCAATGTTGGGCGAGTCCAGAACCAGGGGCCACACACTTAGAATAAAGGGGAGGCCATTTAAGACTGAGGTGAGAAAAAACTTTTTCACCCAGAGAGTTGTGAATTTGTGGAATTCCCTGCCACAGAGGGCAGTGGAGGCCAAATCACTGGATAGATTTAAGAGAGAGTTAGATAGAGCTCTAGGGGCTAGTGGAGTCAAGGGATATGGGGAGAAGGCAGGCACGGGTTATTGATAGTGGGACGATCAGCCATGATCGCAATGAATGGCAGTGCTGGCTCGCAGGGCCGAATGGCCTCCTCTTGCACCTATTGTCTATGTTTCTATGTCTCTAGTCTGAACTAAACTAAACCAGAGTAAATGGATTTTTGGTAGCCAGTATGGACTTATTGGGCCGAATGGACTGGTTCCGTGCTGTATCTTTCTATGATCCACAAACGATCTCTTGAACCTTTCTTTTCTTTTCGACAGAGTCAGCTGGCGTTTCCATTCCCTCTGAAGAAGGTGTATCAGCTGAACAGATCAACAACCCATCAGAAACAGGTGGGAACAACAACCCCCCCCCCCTTTGAATTCATTGTCATGTGCCCCACATAGGACAATGAAATTATTGCTTTGCTTCAGCACAACACAACATAGTAGGCATGAATACAGAGCAGATCAGTGTGTCCATATACCATTATATAAATATATACACACATGAGTAAATAAACTGATCAAGTGCAAATAAACAGATAATGGGCTATTAATGTTCAGGGTTTTATTTGAGTTGAATTTAATAGCCTGATGGCTGTGGGGAAGTAGCTATTCCTGAACCTGGACGTTGCAGTCTTTAGGCTCCTGTACCTTCTACCTGAAGGCAGCGGGGAGATGAGTGTGTGGCCAGGATGGTGTGGGTCTTTGATGATACTGCCAGCCTTTTTGAGGCAGCGACTGCGATAGATCCCCTCGATGGTGGGGAGGTCAAAGCCGATGATGGACTGGGCAGTGTTTACTACTTTTTGTAGTCCTTTCCGCTACTGGGCGCTCAAGTTGCCGAACCAAGCCACGATGCAACCGGTCAGCATGCTCTCGACTGTGCACCTGTAGAAGTTAGAGAGAGTCCTCCTTGACAAACCGACTCTCCGTAATTTTCTCAGGAAGTAGAGGCGCTGATGTGCTTTCTTTATAATTGCTTCGGTGTTCTCGGACCAGGAGAGATCTTCAGAAATGTGCACGCCCAGGAATTTGAAGCTCTTGACCCTTTCAACCATTGACCCGTTGATATAAACGGGACTGTGGGTCCCCATCCTACCCCTTCCAAAGTCCACAATCAGATCCTTAGTTTTGCTGGTGTTGAGGGCCAGGTTATTAAATGTCAGGGATGTCTTAGCCTCCAGCAGAAACAAATATTTCCCAGTCTTTCAGAATGGAAATAGGTCATTTTCTCAAGCTTTTATGGGCGCAGGGGTGCCTAACAGCACCTGAGACCCAGATTTGACCCTGACCTCGGGTACTCTTTGTAAGGAGTTTGCACGTTCTCCCCGGGCCCTAGTGAGACCACACCTGGAATATTGTGTGCAATTTTGATCTCCTAATTTGAGGAAGGACATTCTTGTTATTGAGGGAGTGCGGCATAATTCCCGGGATGGCGGGACTGTCATACGCTGAGAGAATGGAGCAGCTGGGCTTGTACACTCTGGAGTTTAGAAGGATGAGAGGGCACCTTATTGAAACAAACACGATTATTAAGGGTTTGGACACGCTAGAGGCAGGAAACGTGTTCCCGATGTTGGGGGAGTCCAGAACCAGGGGCCACACAGTTTAAGAATAAGGGGTAAGCCATTTAGAACGGAGACGAGGAAACACTTTTTCACCCAGAGAGTTGTGAGTCTGTGGAATTCTCTGCCTCAGAGGGCGGTGGAGGCCGGTTCTCTGGATAATTTCAAGAGAGAGTTAGACGGGGCTCTTATAGATAGCGGAGTCAGTGGATATGGAGGTGAAGGCAGGAATGGGGTACTGATTGGGGATGATCAGCCATGATCACATTGAATGGCGGTGCTGGCTGGAAGGGCCGAATGGCCTCGTGGGTTTCCTCTGTGTGCTCCAGTTTCCTCCCACACACCAAAGACGTGTGGGTTTGTAAGTTAATTGACCTCTGTATATTGTCCCGAGTGTGTCTGATAGTACGGGTGATCGTGGGCCGAATGGCCTGTTTCCACGCTGTATCTTTAAACTAATAGAAAGCAAAAATCTTTAAACAGTTTTTCACTCTTCAGCTAAAGTCATTTAATCAACCATCATGTTAATCTCGTCTTGTTGGGAGATTGATCTAAAACTTCTGCCACAGGTGATTATGGCCATTGCCAGGATAATTGCAACTATCTCTGAAGTTGGTGGGTCTGATCAGTCAAATTCATAGAGTCATAGAGTGATACAGCGTGTAAACAGGCCAACATGTCCCAGCTACACTAGTCTCACCTGCCCATGTTTGGTCCATATCGCTCCAAACCTGTCCTATCCTTGTACCTGTCTAACTGTTTCTTAAACGTTGCAACAGTCCCAGCCTCAACTACCTCCTCTGGCAGCTTGTTCCAGACACCCACCACCCTCAGTGTGGACAATAGACAATAGACAATAGGTACAGGAGGAGGCCATTCAGCCCTTCGAGCCAGCACCGCCATTCAATGTGATCATGGCTGATCATCCACAATCAGTACCCCGTTCCTGCCTTCTCCCCATATCCCCTGACTCCGCTATTTTTAAGAGCCCTATCTAGCTCTCTCTTGAAAGCATCCAGAGAACCCGCCTCAACTGCCCTCAGAGAATTCCACAGACTCACAACTCTCTGGGTGAAAAAGTGTTTCCTCGTCTCCGTTCTAAATGGCTTACCCCTATTCTTAAACTGTGTGTGTGGCCCCTGGTTCTGGACTCCCCCAACATCGGGAACATGTTTCCTGCCTCTAGCGTGCCCAAACCCTTAACAATCTTATATATTTCAATGAGATATCCTCTCATCATTCTAAACTCCAGAGTACACAAGCCCAGCCGCTGCAGTCTCTCAGCATATGGCAGTCCTGCCATCCCGGGAATTAACCTGGTGAACCTACGCTGCACTCCCTCAATAGCAAGAATGTCCTTCCTCAAATTAGGGGGCCAAAACTGCACACAATACTCCAGGTGTGGTCTCACTAGGGCCCTGTACAACTGTAGAAGGACCGCTTTGCTCCTATACATGACTCCTCGTGTTATATTAAAAGTTACCCCTCAGTTTCCTATTAAACCTAAGACTCGTGTCCCATGAGAAAACTTAAAAATATGTCTTCCTATGAAGCTTTTCTCCTCTTTCAACAGAACTACAGCAACTATATGTGAGTGAAGAGCTGGTCAACTCACACGAACATTCGACCAACCGATCTGAAATAGGTAAGTTCCCAACCAAATACAGAAACAAGAGGCAGCACGGTGGCGCAGCGGTAGAGTTGCTGCCTCACAGCGCCAGAAACCCGGGTTCAATCCTAACTAGAGGATGCTGTCTGTACGGAGTTTGCACGTTCTCCCCGTGGGTTTTCTCCGGATGCTCCGGTTTCCTCCCACACTCCAAAGACGTGCAGCTTTGCAGGTTACTTGGCTTGGTATAATTGTAAATTGTCCCCAGTGTGTGTGTGTAGGATGATGTTGGTGTGCAGGATCGCTTGAGGGCGCGGACTCGGTGAGCCGAAGGGCCTGTTTCCGCTGCGGTAGAGTTGCTGCCTTACAGCAGCTGACACCCAGGTTTGATGCTGACCTCGGGTGCTGTTTGTAAGGAGTTTGCACGTTCTCCCCGGGCCCTAGTGAGACCACACCTGGAGTATTGTGTGCAGTTTTGGTCGCCTAATTTGAGGAAGGATATTCTTGCTATTGAGGGAGTGCAGCGTAGGTTCACCAGGTTAATTCCCGTGATGGTGGGACTATCATATGCCGATAGAATGGAGTGGCTGGGCATGTACACTCTGGAGTTTAGAAGGATGAGAGGGTATCTTATTGAAACATATAAAATTATTAAGGGTTTGGACACGCTAGAGGCAGTAAACGTGATATATTGGTGAATCTCTGGAACTCTCTGCCGCAGAGGGTAGTCGAGGCCAGTTCATTGGCTATATTTAAGAGGGAGTTAGATGTGGCCCTTGTGGCTAAGAGGATCAGAGGGTATGGAGAGAAGGCAGGTACGGGATACTGAGTTGGATGATCAGCCATGATCATATTGAATGGCGGTGCAGGCTCGAAGGGCTGAATGGCCACTCCTGCACCTAATTTCTATGTTTCTATGTTTCTATGAAACATGTTCCCGATGTTGGGGGAGTCCAGAACCATGGGCCACACAGTTTAAGAATAAGTGGTAAGCTATTTAGAACGGAGATGAGGAAACACTTTTTCACACAGAGAGTCGTGAGTCTGTGGAATTCTGTGCCTCAGAGGGCGGTGGAGGCCGGTTCTCTGGATACTTTCAAGAGAGAGCTAGAAAGGGCTCTTAAAGAAAGGGGATATGGGGAGAAGGCAGGAACGGGGTACTGATTGGGGATGATCAGCCATGATCACATTGAATGGCGGTGCTAGCTTTTAGGGCCGAATGGCCTACTCCTGTACCTATTGTCTATTGTGTATTGGGTACTCGTGCAGTAAGACTTGTGTCCCATGAGAAAACCAAAATATGTCTTCCTATGAAGCTTTTCTTCTCTTTCAACAGAACTACAGCAACTATATGTGAGTGAAGAGCTGGTCAACTCACACGAACTTTCGACCAACCGATCTGAAATAGGTAAGTTCCCAACCAAATACAGAAACAAGAGGCAGCACGGTGGCACAGCGGTAGAGTTGCTGCCTCACAGCACCTGAGATAATACACAATAGACAATAGGTGCAGGAGTAGGCCATTCGGCCCTTCGAACCAGCACCGCCATTCAATGTGAACATGGCTGATCATCCCCAATCATTACCCCGTTTCTGCCTTCTCCCCATATCCCCTGACTCCGCTATCTTTAAGATCTGGGTTCGATCCTGACTACGGGTGCTGCCTGTACGGAGTTTGCACGTTCTCCCCGTGACCGCTTATGCTCCAGTTTCCTCCCACACTCCAAAGACGCACAAGCTTCTAGGTTGTGGGGGAAGGAACTGCAGATGCTCATTTATACCAAAGATAGACACAAAAAGCTGGAGTAACTCAACGGGTCAGACAGCATCTCCGGAGAAAAGGAATTTTTGGTGACATTCTGGGTCTGAGGAAGGGTCTCGAACCGAAACGTCACCAATCCCTTTTCTTCCGAGATGTTGTCTGACCTGCTGAGTTACTCCAGCTTTTTGTGTCTATCTCAGGTCTGTAGATTAATTGGCTTCGGTAGAAATTGTAAATTGTCCCTAGTGTGGGTAGGACAGTGCTTTTGTACGGAGGTGAATGCTGGTCAGATGTTATATCTCTGGTGGATACCGGACTGATAGAGTCACAGAGTGATACAGGGTGGGAACAGGCCCTTCGGCCCAACTTGCCCACACCGGCCAACAGACTGATATCTCTTGTGTGACAAAGAACTGCAGATGCTGCATAAAATCGAAGGTAGACTCAAAATGCTGGAGTAACTCAGTGGGTGAGGCAGCATCTATGGAGGGAAGGAATGGGTGATGTTTCAGGTCGAGACCCTTCTTAAGACTGATTTTGGGGGGGCGGGAAAAAGTAGGCAGAGACAGCAGGACTAGTAGGAGGTAGACAAAAATGCTGGAGAAACTCAGCGGGTGAGGCAGCATTTATGGAGCGAAGGAATAGGTGATGTTTTGGGTCGAGACCCTTTAGACTGATGTGGATTAGTAGGATAATTGGGAACGGGAGGGGAAGGAGGGAGAAAGCAAGGGCTATTTGAAGTTAGAGAAGTCAATGTTCATACCACTGGGGTGTAAACTGCCCAAGCGGAATATGAGGTGCTGCTCCTCCAATTTGCGATGGTCCTCACTCTGGCAATGGAGGAGGCCCAGGACAGAAAGGTCGGATTGGGAATGGGAGGGTGAGTTGAAGTGTTGAGCCACCGGGAGATCAGGTTAGTTAAGGCGGACTGGCGGAGGTGTTCAGCGAAGCGATCGCCAAGCCTGCGCTTGGTCTCACCAATGTAGAGCAGCTGTCAATGATGAGGAACCACTTTTTCACACAGAGAGTGGCGAGTCTGTGGAATTCTCTGCCTCAGTGGGCGGTGGAGGCCGGTTCTCTGGATGCTTTCAAGAGAGAGCTAGATAGGGCTCTTAAAGATAGCGGAGTCAGGGGATATGGGGGAGAAGGCAGGAACGGGGTACTGATTGTGGATGATCAGCCATGATCACATTGAATGGCGGTGCTGCCTCGAAGGGCCTAATGGCCTCCTCCTGCACCTATTGTCTATTTCTAAAATGTTAAATGCAAATTGCCACATCTAATAATAATGGGGTTAAACATAATTGCCATATCTAACAGGTGGCTTGCTAACCCACCCGGTCCTCGTACAGTAAGGAGCTGCCTCATCAACCTTTTCCTTCGAAAAGTTGAGGGCGCGGTTTGGTGAGCCCGATGGGCTATGGGAACATGTTGAAAGTTCCACCGATTGGCAAAGTCTTTAAACTTTTGGCTGGTGAATTGGGGATGATCAGCCATGATCACATTGAATGGCTCGAAGGGCCGAATGGCCTACTCCTGCACCTATTGTCTACTGTCTATTTTCAGTCTGAAGGTGAGCTGGAATTCCACGTACAGAGAAGTGGCTCCTGAGCTTTTGGACGACTATCTCTGAAGAGATGGTTGGCCGAGAGTCAGTCTATTGTCTGTTGTCTATTGTCACCTGGAACTGATATCGCTTCTGTGATGTGATCTCCCGAGGTCTCAACCTGGTTTCCAAGCTGACGGGTCGGGAGTACCACTTGGTGTTGGACATGATGAGCTGGGTGGAGGCGCGCGCACACTGCCAGAGGAGTTTCACCGATCTGGCCAGCATACCCAGCCCGGAGGAAGAGGAGATGATCGAGGTCTTCGCTGCCCGAGGCACTTGGCTGTGGATCGGACTTCACAATGACGACCAGTCCCCGGACGGCTGGCGGTGGACCACGGGGGAGAGCTTCAACTACACCAACTGGGCGCCTTGGTACACGCCAGAATTCAACGCCACCGTGCCCATCTGTGTGTACATCGACATTGACCAGTGGATGGACACCCACTGCGATATCCCTCTTCCCTTCGTCTGTTACACAGGTATTGCCGCCTACGGAGAGACAGAAACACAGTAACATAGAGAAAGCCACGCAGATCTAAGGGTCCTTGTTCGTCAGTCAATGAAAGTTAAAGCCCTGTCCCACGGTACAAGTTCATTCCAAGAGCTCTCCCAAATTAAAATAAAAATCAAACTCGTGGTAAGCACGGGGAATGAACGTAGCGGGTACGTCGGAGCTCATGGACGTCTCTTAGTGGCTCATAACGCTAACGGCAGATACTCGGGAAGACTCGCTAACGGCAGGTAAGCTCGGGAAGACTCTTGAAGATTTTTCAACATGTTGACAACGTTGACAACATGTTGAAAAATCTCCACGAAAGCCCCGAGTACCGACGAGCGGCCATTACCGTAAATCTCCGAGTTCGAATCTGGGCAAACTCGGGAGAGCTCTTGGAATGAACTCAAAACGTGGGACAGGGCTTTAAGCATGCAGGTACAGCAGGCAGTGAAGAAAGCGAATGGACTGTCTCTTGGCTTTTATAACAAGAGGAGTCGAGTATAGGAGCAAAGAGGTCCATCTGCAGTTGTACAGGGCCCTAGTGGGACCACACCTGGAGTATTGTGTGCAGTTTTGGTCCCCTAATTTGAGAAGGACATTCTTGCTATTGAGGGAGTGCAGCATAGGTTTACAAAGTTAATTCCCGGGATGGCGGGACTGTCATATGCTGAGAGAATGGAGCGGCTGGGCTTGTAAACTCTGTGGAGTTTAGAAGGATGAGAGGGTATCTAATTGAAACATACAAGATTATTAAGGGTTTGGACACGCTAGAGGCAGGAAACATGTTCCCGATGTTGGGGGAGTCCAGAACCAGGGGCCACACACAGTTTAAGAATAAGGGGTAAACCATTCAGAACGGAGACGAGGAAACACTTTTTCACCTAGAGAGTTGTGAGTCTGTGGAATTCTCTGCCTCAGAGGGCGGTGGAGGCCGGTTCTCTGGATACTTTCAAGAGAGAGCTAGATAGGGCATTTAAAAATAGCGGAGTCAGGGGATATGGGGAGAAGGCAGGAACGGGGTACTGATTGGGGATGATCAGCCATGATCACATTGAATGGCGGTGCTGGCTCGAAGGGCCGAATGGCCGACTCCTGCACCTATTGTCTATTGTCTATGTGAAATAGGGCTATTCGGCCCTAAGAGCCAGCACCGCTATTCAATATGATCATGGCTGATCATCCAGAAGCAGTACCCCGTTCCTGCTTTCCCTCCCATATCCCTTGATTCCGTTAGCCCTGAGAGCCACATCCAACTTTCTCTTAAATCCATCCAGTGAATTGGCCGCCACTGCCTTCTGTGGCAGAGAATTCCACAGATTCACAACTCTCTGGGTGAAAATGTTTTTCCGCGCTGTATCTCTAAACTAAACCCAACGGCATGAAGGTTCCACAATGGTGGCGCAGTGGTAGAGTTGCTTCCTTAAACCGCAAGAGACCCGGGTTCGATCCCCACAGCTGTCGCTGTCTGTGTGGAGTTTGCACGTTCTCCCCGTGACCTGCGTGGGTTTTGTCCGAGATTTTTGGTTTCCTCCCACACTCCAAAGACGTGCAGGTTTGTAGGTTAATTGGCTTGGTGTGGTGTAAATTGTCCCTGGTGTGTGTAGGGTAATGTTAATGTGCCGGGATCGTTGGTCGGTGTGGACTAGGTGGGCCGAAGGGCTTGTTTCCGTGATGTATCTCTAAACTAAACTAAACAAAAAGCCACCCGTGGGAGAGAGGAGGAGGAGGAGGATTTGTCAAAAGGCACAGAAATATATGAATTAGGAGTCGGAATGGTCTGTATCCAAATTGAGGTGACCTGTACGATGTGCTCTTTCAACAGAACCGTCACCAAAATTGATCGACCCCGACACAAACGTAATACCTGGAACGGCTGCTAATCATTCGGAAACAGGTAATGTAAATGCGAGATAGACACAAAGGGTGGGGCAGCGGTAGTGTTGCTGCCTTACAGCGCTTGCAGCGGCGGAGGCCCGGGTTCGATCCTGACTACGGGTGCTGTCTGTAACGGAGTTTGTACGTTCTCCCCGTGACCTGTGCGGGTTTTCTCCGAGATCAGAATCGCATTTTATTCACCAAGTATGTTTTGCAACATACGAGGAATTTCATTGGTAGGGTCAGCCATACAATTAAAAGAAACAGATCACTTCAAAAAACATATTTGAACATGAACATCCACCACAGTGACTGCTACACATTCCCCACTGTGATGGAAGGCGAAATAAAGTTCGAATCCCTTCCTTTAGTTCTTCCTCGGACGTGGGCCTCGAGCCTCCGTTGACGGGACGATCTTGACTACCGTAGCCGGCGGCGTTCGGGCCCTCTGCGTCGAGGCGATCAGCTCCCGCATCAGGGGGGGATGTCAGCTCCCCCGCGCCGGGCAATCTAACCTCGTGTCGGGGCAGGTTGAGCCTTCCGCGACGCTGGAGCTCCCGGCTTGCCGCTCCCGAGACTGCGAGCCCTTGATGGTAATTCCGCGGTGGGAGCGATCCCAGGCAAGGGATCAGCTGCGATGTTAAGTCCGCGCCCCGCGGTGGGGTTCGAAGTCAGTCCGAAGTGGCTTCCAGCTCCATCGATGGTAGACAAAAATGCTGGAGAAACTCAGCGGGTGCAGCAGCATCTATGGAGCGAAGGAAATAGGCAACGTTTCGGGCCGAAACCCTTCTCGGCCATTTAGAACGGAGACGAGGAAACACTTTTTCTCACAGAGAATTGTGAGTCTGTGGAATTCTCTGCCTCAGAGTGCGGTGGAGGCAAACCCTTCTTCAGACTGATGGGGGGTGGGCGTGGGGAGAAGAAAGGAAAAAGGAGGAGGAGGAGCCCGAGGGCTGGTAGTCCGCAGAGCCCAGAGAATGTGATCCGAATATTAATCACATCTCCGGGAAGGTAGGAACTTGAAAAGAAGTTTCCCCCGATCCCCTCCCCCCTCCCCCCACATAAAACAAACTGAACATTAAAACAAAAACTTTTAACAAACTAAAAAATAACAAAAAGAGTGAAAAGAAGAACAGACTGCCGGCTGGGCAGCCATCTCCCCGGCGCCCCTGGTAGTCAAGATCTTCGGTTTCCTCCCACACTCCAAAGACGTACAGATTTGTAGGTAAATCGTCTTGGTATACTCGTGTGTGTAGGATAGTGTTCATGTGTGTGGAAAAGGGCCTGTTTCCGCGCTGTATCTCTAAAACTCAAACTCAAAACAAAATGCTGGAGTACTCAGCAGGACAGGCAGCATCTCTGGAAAGGAGGAATGGTTGATGTTTCGGTCGAGACCCTTCTTCAGTCAACCTCATCTTTCCTTAGTTTACCGCCCTCCAAGTTGTGAATATCTCAGGTAGACAAAAGTGCTGGAGGAACTCAGCGGGTGCAGCAGCATCTATGGAGCGAAGGAAATAGGCAACGTTTCAGGCCGAAACCCTTCTCCCATGTTTTCCATGTTATAGAGTGATACAGCGTGGAAACAGGCCCTTCGGCCCAACTTGCCCACACCGGCCAACACGTCTCAGCAGCACGTTTACAGTTCAGTTTATTGTCACTTTTCCTGCTTTTCCCCCATATCCCTTGATTCCATTAGCCCTAAGAGCTAAATCTAACTCTCTCTTGAAAACATCCGGTGAATTGGCCTCCACTGTTTTCTGTGACAGAGAATTCCACAGATTCACAACTCTCTGTTTATTGAACTTTTGTTTTTTTTTTCTTTTTCTTTTTTCCCCCGTTATATACAATGTTTACATATTCACATATTCTGTTGTGCTGCAGCAAGAAAGAATTTAATTGTCCCGTGCGGGCCATTTGTTGACCCTGTCCCACGGTACGAGTTCATTCACGAGCTCTCCCGAGTTTAAAAAAAAATCAAACTCGTGGTAAGCACGGAGAATGAACGTGGCGGGTACGTCGGAGCTCGGGGACGTCACTTAGCGGCTCGTAACGCTAACGGCAGGTACTCGGGAAGACTCGCTAACGGCCGGTAAGCTCGGGATGACTTGTGAAGATTTTTCAACATGTTGAAAAATGTCCACGAGAGCCCCGAGTACCGACGAGTGGCCATTACCGTAAATCTCCGAGTTCGAATCGGGGCAAACTCTGGAGAGCTCTTGGAATGAACTCGTACAGTGGGACAGTACAGGACACTCTTGATTCTTGACTCTCTGGGTGAAGAGGTTTTTCCTCATCTCAGTCCCAAATGGCCTACCGCAAACTGTGTGACCACCCTCTGGGTCGGGACTTCCCCCCAACATCGGGAATATTCCCAAGTTTCTCTTTGGCAAATGATGACATTTTTTTTCTACCGTGTTTCCTAGGCTCGTTGCAGGCGAAGGCATCTTTGGGCAGAGGATATCATCTGATCAAAGAGTTGAAGACGTGGTCCGAAGCTCGGGACTACTGTCAGAACAGATTCACGGACCTCGCCAACATCCTGAGTTGGGAGGAGTGGGAGGTGGTGACGCGTTTCGCCATCCCCAGCGTGTGGCTCTGGATCGGGCTGTACAACGACGACCATTCGTCCAACGGGTGGAAGTGGACAACAGGAGAGAAGTTTCGTTACACCAGCTGGGTGCCTTGGCATCCGCAGGAGCTCAACGTTACCTTCCCCAGCTGTGTGTACATAGACCAGGAACAGTGGGTGGACACCCAATGCGATGTCCTATTGCCCTTCATCTGTTACACAGGTATTCCAATCACAATAGAAACCGATAGGAACAGAAGTTGGACATTCGGGCCTTCAAGTCAAAAAGGCATTTGGTACATTGACCTTCATCAGTCAGTCAGAGTATCAGTCTGAAGAAGAATCTCGACCCAAAACCTTTCCTACATTTATTATATTTGTGGAAGGTAGACAAAATTGCTGGAGAAACTCAGCAGAAGTGGCAGCATCTATGGAGCGAAGGAAATAGGCAGCTTTTTGGGCCGAAACCCTTCTTCAGACTTCCATAGATGCTGCCACACCCACTGAGTTTCCCCAGCAATTTTGTCTACTTTCGATTCTCCAGCATCTGCAGTTCCTTCTTGAACAAGATATTATATTTGTGGAATTCTCTGCCACAGAGGGCAGTGGAGGCCAAATCACTGGATGGATTTAAGAGAGAGTTAGATAGAGCTCTAGGGGCTAGTGGAATCAAGGGATATGGAGAGAAGGCAGGCATGGGTTATTGATTGGGGACGATCAGCCATGATCACAATGAATGGCGGTGCTGGCTCGAAGGGCCGAATGGCCTCCTCCTGCACCTATTTTCTATGTTTCTATGTATGTGTAATCAAGGTCAAATCTCACCCCGGTCACTCCGGGAGATGTGATGAAGATGAGTCATAGACAATAGACAACAGGTGCAGGAGTAGGCCATTCGGCCCTTCGAGCCAGCACCGCGATTCAATGTGATCATGGCTGATCATTCACAATCAGTACCCCGTTCCTGCCTTTTTGGCCCACCCACTCACTCATTCATGATGGGGTTCCTACACGCAAACCAAAGATCTCTGAGAAAACCCACGCAGGTCATGGGGAGAGCGTAGAAACTTGGTACAGACAGCACCCGTAGTCGGGATCGAACCCGGATCTCCGGCGCTGCATTCGCTGTAAGGCAGTGCCACCGTGACCTCTACCGCCACTGTGCTACTCTTTGGAAACACATGGGTTTTCTCCAGGTGCTCCGGTTTCTTCCCACACTCCAAAGACGTACAGGTTTGCAGGTTAATTGTAAGTGTAAATGTAAAAAAAATTGTGTGTCGGGTGGTGTGAGTGTGCAGGGATCGCTGGTCAGTGTGGACTCGGATGGCCAAAGGGCCTGTTTGTACCCTGTATCTTTAAACTAAAAACTGAAATAAGGCTTTCAAACATGCTATCTACTCTTTATAGAGCTCCCCGCACCTTCTAGTGCTGAAGAACCAGAGGCCTGGAATTCACAGACTACCTTTATATTGGACTCGGATGAGGACTTAGACGCCTTCTTAACAAATCTATCTTCTACTGGAGGTAAGAATATATCTTCTAAGCTTTTAAAAAGCAAGGATATGCAAAAATTAGTAAACACTGCCCAGTCCATCATTGGCTTTGACCTCCCCACCATCGAGGGGATTTATCGCAGTTGCTGCCTCAAAAAGGCTGGTAGCATCATCAAAGACCCACACCATCCTGGCCACACACTCATCTCCCTGCTGCCATCAGGTAGAAGGTACAGGAGCCTGAAGACTGCAACGTCCAGGTTCAGGAATAACTACTTCCCCACAGCCATCAGGCTATTAAACTCAACTCATACAAAACTCTGAACATTAATAGCCCATTGCACATTGTCTGCTTATTTATGTGTGTATATATACAGTATATTCAATTGTATATGGACACACTGATCTGTCTGTATTCATGCCTACTATGTTCTGTTGTGCTGAAGCAAAGCAAGAATTTCATTGTCCTATCTGGGACACATGACATAAACTCTCTTGAATCTTATATCAAAGTTTTGAACCTAAGTTTTAATGGAAAGATAATACTGGAGCATTTTATTGGGATGCCGCTCATCGCAGTTTGAGACTAGCTCCATCCAAGACCACAAGAAATTGCAAGGAGTTGTGGATGCAGCCTGGACCATCACACAAACCATTCTCCCTTCCATTGACTCCATCTACACTTCACGCTGCCTCGGCAAGGCCAGCAGCATCATCAAGGACCAGTCTCACCCCGGGTCACTCCCCCTTCTCCCCTCTTCCATCAGGCAAGATTGGGGATGATCAGCCATGATCACATTGAATGGCTCGAAGGTCCGAATGGCCTACTCCTGCACCTATTGTCTATTGCAAGAGATACAGAAGTTTGAAAACGCACACCTCCAGATTCAGGGACAGTTCCTTCCCTGCTGTTATCAGGCAACTGAACCGTCCTTTCACCAAGTGGAGAGTGGTCCTGACCTCCCATTTACCTCATTGGAGACCTTCGAACTATCTGGCACCAAACGTTACACCCTTTATCCTGTCCCTATACACTGTGGACAGCTTTATTGTAATCATGTAAAGCTTTTCCGCTAACTGGATAGCGCTCAAGACAGAAGCTTTTCACTGTACCTCAGTACATATAACAATAATATACTGATATAAACTAAACTGAACTAATCTGATCTAAACTAAAGCAAAACATCTCAAGTTATTAGCTAGTCCATTATTTATTGTACTTTATATATATATTTATTGGCTTGGTAAAATTGTGTGTAGAATAATAATAATATAATAATAATAATGTTTTGTTTATAGGGACAATGCATATTAATTAACATTTTGCATGTAAATATGTGAGATTGTAGCTAATCAGCAGCTTATTTCCGTCTCTAGTCCCAGGCAAAGGTAGGTGTCTTGCCCAAGGACACAACGACAGTACACACTCCAAGCAGGATTCGAACCGACCACCTTCAGGTTGCCAGCCGAACACTTAGCCCATTGCGCCATCTGTATAAGTGTGTGGGGTTTGCTGGTTGGTGTGGACCAAATGGCCTGTTTCCTCGCTGTATCTCTAAACTCAACCAAATTAACCTGCACTTCCTTGTACTGTACCTCCATATGTGGAGTTCATTGCCACAGACGGCTGTGGAGGCCAAGTCAATGGATGTTTTTAAGGCGGAGACGGACAGATTCTCAAGAAGGGTCCCGACCCGAAACGTCACCCATTCCTTCTCTCCAGAGATGCTGCCTGTCCCGCTGAGTCACTCCAGCTTTTTGTGTCTATCTTCAGTTTAAACCAGCATCTGCAGTTCCTACCTCCACAGATTCTAGATTAGTGCGGGTGTCAGGGGTTATTCAAGATTCAAGAGAGTTTATTGTCATGTGTCCCAGATAGGACAATGAAATTCTTGCTTTGCTTCAGCACAACAGAACACAGTAGGCACACATAAATAAATAAATAAATACAGAACAGATCAGTGTGTCCATATACCATTGAATATATATGTACACACACATAAATAACCAGATCAAGTGCAATGGGCTATTAATGTTCAGAGTTTTGTTTGAGGAGTTTAATAGCCAGATGGCTGTGGGGAATAGCTATTCCTGAACCTGGATGTTGCAGATTTCAGGCTCCTGTACCTTCTACCTGAAGGTAGCGGGGAGATGAGTGTGTGGCCAGGATGGTGTGGGTCCTTGATCATGCTGCCAGCCTTTTTGAGGCAGCGACTGCGATAGATCCCCTCGATGGTGGGGAGGTCAGAGCCGATGATGGACTGGGCAGTGTTTATGACTTTTTGCATTCTTTTCCGCTCCAGGGCGCTCAAGTTGCCGAACCAAGCCACGATGCAACCAGTCAGCATGCTCTCTACTGTGCACCTGTAGAAGTTCGAGAGAGTCCTCCTTGACAAGCCGACTCTCCGTAATCTTCTCAGGAAGTAGAGGCGCTGATGAGCTTTCTTTATAATTGCATCAGTGTGCTGGGACCAGGAGAGATCTTCAGAGATGTGCACGCCCAGGAATTTGAAGCTCTTGACCCTTTCCCCCATCGACCCGTTGATATAAACGGGACTGTGGGTCCCCCTCCTACCCCTTCCAATGTCCACAATCAGTTCCTTGGGGTTGAGGGGGAAAGATAGGTCAGCCGTGATTGAATGGCGGAGTAGACTCGATCGGCTGTATGGCCTAATTCTGCTCCCAGAACCTATATACATTTTTTCTTTTAAACTCTCTCAACAGAACTGCCAGTATTATCCATCACAGATGAAGAAGCGGCTTTAATTGGGCAATTCGGGAATATGGTGGGAAGTGAAAAGATCCTAAGCCAATCTCTGCACCATAAATCCAAGTCGCCTTATATGGAAGGTAAGAATGTTCCAACCCTTTTTTTAAATTTCAAGCTTTATTCGGAATTAAAATGAACACCCCTGCAAACACTCCTCCTATTTTCTCAATTTCTAAGACAATAGACAATAGGTGCAGGAGGAGGCCATTTGGCCCTTCGAGCCAGCACCGCCATTCAATGTGATCATGGCTGATCATTCCCAATCAGTACCCCGTTCCTGCCTTCTCCCCATATCCCCCTGACTCCGCTATCTTTAAAAGCCTGATCTAGGTATCTTTTGAAAGCTTCCAGAGAACCGGCCTCCACCGCCCTCTGAGGCAGAGAATTCCACAGACTCACAACTCTCTGTGTGAAAAAGTGTTTCCTCGTCTCCGTTCTAAATGACTTGCCCCTTATTCTTAAACTGTGTGTGGCCCCTGGTTCAGGACTCCCCCAACATCGGGAACATGTTTCCTGCCTCTAGCGTGTCCAAACCCTTAATGATCTTAATGATCCCGATAAAATAAAATTTAAAAAAGTGTCCGGAGAACCGGCCTCCACCGCCCTCTGAGGCAGAGAATTCCACAGACTCACAACTGTCTGTGAAAAAAATTGCCTACTCCTGCACCTATTGTCTATTGTCTGTGATCTTGTACACCTGAGAAAGATCATCCATAATCTTCCTGCGCTCCAAGGAATAAAGAGCTACCTTAATCCTAACCCGATCCTTAATCAAAATAGATTGTCACTCTTGTGGCCCCCTGGGGTGATACACCTCCCCTTGTTTGAGGAATGTCCCCACAGGTCTCTGCCCCCCAATGCCCGGCAGCTGAAGAACCTTGGAATGTGGTCCTCCCCCTCTGAGTCTTGGTGTTGGCTGCACCGAGCTTCAGTGCGTCCCTCAGCAAGTCCTCCTGCAGTCTGGAGAGGGCCAGTTGGCAACATTCCCCGACGGACAACTCGCTCCAGTGGGAGGTCAACAAAGTTCGGTCCAGACCATCTTTCACCGAGTTGATGACCTTCCAGCCGCGCTTGATATCGTGTCCGAATGTGTCCCTGGGAACAACCTGTGTGAATCGGAGCAATGTTCGGCATGAACTGTGACAAGGACCCTTCCATCATTCTCCAGATCCCCCTTGAAATCCACGCTCTGCCAAGTGTTTGGTTTAGAGATGCCACGTGGAAACAGGCCCTTCGGCCCACCAAGTCCATGCTGGCCCTCGGTCACCCAATCGCACTAGTTGTGTGTTGACCCACATTCCAATCCAGATCCCTGCACATTGGAGGCGATTCCACAGAGGCCACTAACCTGTGAACCCACACGTCTTTGGGATGTGGGAAGAAACCCGTGCACCTGGAGGAAAACCGCGCGGTCACAGGGAGAAAATGCAAACTCCGCACAGACAGCACCCGTGGTCAGGATCGACATGACAAAGAGTTACATCAAATTCTAGCACTGTTCTTCTGAGCTGCAAGATTTCAGTGAAAGATCTTTATGTTTTCTTCTAATGGAAAGACGCAGAGTGTTGGAGTAACTTAACGGGTCCGGCAGCATCTCTGGAGAAGATGGATAGGCGACATTTTAGGGATGGTCTTAAGAAGGGTTCCGAAACCGAAACATCACCTGTTCATGTTCTCCAGAAATTCTGCCTGAGTCGCTGAGTTAATCCAGCATTCGGTGTCTTTGTACTTTAGATGTACAGGGTATAACGAGGCCCATCGTTCCCCCGAGACCAGCGATCACCCCATACATTAGCACCATCCTACACAGAGGGCAGTGGAGGCCGAGTCACTGGATGGATGTAAGAGAGAGTTAGAAAGAGCTCTAGGGGCTAGTGGAGTCAGGGGATACGGGGAGAAGGCAGGCACGGGTTATTGATTGTGGACCATCAGCCATGATCACAATGAATGGTGGTGCTGGCTCGAAGGGCTGAATGGCCTCCTCCTGCACCTATTTTCTATGTTTCCAAACACCAATTTACAATTTACAGAAGGCAATTAACCTACAAACCTGCACATCTTTGGAGTGCGGGAGGAAACCGGAGCACCCAGAAAAACCCACGTGGTCATAGGTACAAACTCCGTACAAACAGCATCCCCATTGAACCCAGGTCTCTGGCATTGTGAGGTGGTAACCCTACTGCCAGAGGGGGTGGAAATCGATATCAAAACGTGGGGGGGACCACACAATTCCTTGGTGGCCGCACACACACACACAAGGCTTCGGAGGCTTCGGTCGTGGGCCCTGTGGACGGTAACATCGGGAGCTGACCTGGTTGGTGACCGACTCCGAACTCCAGCAACAGCAGCTTCATCCGCCCCGAATCGTGGGGCTTGAATCGGCCCGTTCGTGGGGCCTTTCATCGCCCGGTGCGGCTTAAAACCGGCCAGCGGGATCTTCCATCGCCCGGCGGGGGCTTCAACATAGGGAGCCTCGGCCGCCTCGATGCAACAATTTGACCGCCGGGCGGTGGAAGTTTCCGCGGCCAATTTTAAGCCGCACCGGGCGATGAAAGGCTCCGCGAACGGGTCGATTCAAGCTCCGCTCCATGATCTTTGCTCCACCAGGACGTCTCCCTCCTCCAATCATCGCGCTGAATCATTATGTCCCCCCCTCCCCAATGGCAGCTGACCGATGTCTCTCTCGTCCAATCGGTGCCCTCGATCATCAGTCCCACCCCCATTGTCTTGCGGAAAGCAGAGATTTTTAGTAGGTTTTTCTTTCAAAGAATTTTAAAATCCGAATTACAAAACATGGAGGGGGAGGGAGGGATTGTCCCAGACCTCTTAAAACATGTGGGGTGGGGGTGGGGGTGCGGGGGTGGGGGAACGGATTTCTGCTCAAGCCTACCACTCCACCGCTGTGTCTTTTTCTCGGTCTGCCAGCACCTGCAGTTCCTTGTTTCTGTGCCCTCTTTCAAGGTCGGCCGTTGACTCAGGAAGGGGGAGACAGGGAGTACTCTGTGGTTCGGCAGGAGAAGACCTGGAAGGATGCGAGAGACCACTGCCGGAGAAACTACACCGACCTGGTGAGTTTCAGGACGCCCAGGGAGGAGGCGCTGGTCAGCTCCATGCTGGGCCAGGGGGAGTGGAAATGGATTGGCCTCCACAACGAGGAGCTGAAAAACAGTGGCTGGAAGTGGGTGAATGGAGACAATTTCACCTATTCCAACTGGGCTCTGTGGTACCAGGAGCAGTTCAGCGCCACCTCGCACGTCTGCGTCTCCACTGACCGCGAAGAGTGGTTTGGACTACAGTGCGATTTCGCCCTCTCCTTCATTTGCTACGCAGGTACGGACCACGGGACAAGCTCGCCTGCTTCACTCATTTCCAAGCGCATCTTAGACTTTAAAGGGCCCGTCCCATTTGCGCGCCATTTACTCGACCTGGCAGCATGTGGGTAGCGTGGGACGGGCGCATGGGGTGGCGTGGAGGAGTGTGAAGTATCGCGCAGCGCTCCAGGATTTCCTTCTGCACGAAATCATCGCGCGCCACCGGCCTGTCGCGTAAATGACGGCCAAAGTGGGACACCCTGGCACGGCGTAAAGTCTCACATCCAACAGCAGCAGAAGCAGGCAAGCGATCGCCGAGCTTGGCCTGGGGCTCACGGCCGTTGCGGTCCGGATCCGCCCCCCACTCCTACTCCCAGAGCGGGGGACAAGACATTGTTGCCATAGAGGAAGTACAGAGAAGGCTCACCAGACTGATTCCTGGGATGTCAGGACTTTCATATGAAGAAAGACTGGATAGACTCGGCTTGCACTCGCTAGAATTTAGAAGATTGAGGGGGGATCTTATAGAAACTTACAAAATTCTTAAGGGGTTGGACAGGCTAGATGCAGGAAGATTGTTCCCGATGTTGGGGAAGTCCAGAACTAGGGGGGTCACAGTTTAAGGATAAGGGGGAAGTTTTTTAGGACCAAGATGAGAAAATCATTTTTTACACAGAGTGGTGAATCTGTGGAATTCTCTGCCACAGAAGGTAGTTGAGGCCACAGTTCATTGGCTATATTTAAGAGGGAGTTAGATGTGGCCCTTGTGGCTAAAGGGATCAGGGGGTATGGAGAGAAGGCAGGAATGGGATACTGAGTTGGATGATCAGACATGATCATATCGAATGGCGGTGCAGGCTTGAAGGGCAGAATGGCCTCTACTCCTGCACCTATTGTCTATGTTTCTGTGTTTCTAAGACGATTGTAGATCGACACAGAAAGCTGGAGTAACTCAGCGGGACAGGCAGCATCTCTGGAGAAAAGGAATGGGAGACGTTTCGGGTCGAGTCCTGTCTTTCAGACTGAAGAAGAGTCTCGACCCGAAACATCATCCATTCCTTCCCTCCAGAGATGCTACCAGTCCCGCTGAGTTACTCCTGCATTTTGTGTCTATCTTCAAATGACGTCACGCGATCCAGAAGGCTGTGTGGACACATGATGACACGCGTAACCATCACGCGTCAGTCACTGCCGGCCTGTCGTGTAAATGACAGCCAAGTGGGACAGGCCCTTGAGACTTGCCACTTTAGACTTCAGACATACAGTGTGGAAAGAGGACCTTCGGCCCAGCGGGTCCGCTGGTACTATCCTGCACACACTAAAGACTAGGGGTGGCACGGTGGCGCAGCTCACAGCGTCAGAGACCCAGGTACGATCCTGACTATGGGTGCAGTGATCCTGAGATCGCGTGGGTTTGCTCCGGGTGCTCCGGTTTTGTCCCACACTCCAAAGACATGCAGGTTTGTAGGCCAGTTGGCGCCTGTAAATTGTCAATTCTTCTTCAGAATAATGCTTCAGACCGAGAGCCTTCTTCAGACAGGTCGAGACCTTTCTTCAGACCCTCCATCAGTCTGAAGAAGGATCTCGACCCGTCTCGACCCGAAGATCCTTCTTCAGTCGCCTATTTCCTTCGCTCCATAGATGCTGCCTCGCCCGCCGAGTTTCTCCAGCATTTCTGTCTACCTTTATTACCTGTATCCTCGTTTGCCTCAATTCACCCAGACCCATCGAGACCCTTCTTCAGGCCCGAAACGTCACCCATTCCACCTCTCCAGAGTTGCAGCCTGTCCCGCTGAGAGACTCCAGTTTTTTGTGTCTATCTTCGGTTTAAAGCAGCATCTGCAGTTCCTCCTTTCACAGAGTGATAAATCTTCTGTCTTACAGAGGTTCAGCAGGCAAGGACGCCCGAGGCCAACAGCTATCCTGCAGAACTGGGAGATAAACAACGCAAGCCGCCAGCGCAAGCCTTGTACCCAAAGCAGTCGGGTGAGAATGACTTCCAAACGACACACAGAGCAGATGCTAATAGCGAGATTGGAGGAAACTTAGAATGTCTTCCTGAGAGATCCATAGGTGCTCCACAGAGAGCATTGTATCGGGATGCATCACAGCTTGGTTGGGGAACAGCTTCGTCCAAGACCACAAGACATTGCAGACGCAGCCCAGACCATCACGCAAACTAACTTCCCATTCCTTCCCTCCAGTCAGAGAAACCTTTTGTGTCAATCTCCCTCCGATTGACTCCATCTACACCTCACGCTGCCTCCAGCAAGGCCAACAGCATCATCAAGGACCAGTCGCAGCCCGGCCACTCCCTCTTCTCCCCTCTCCCGTCGGGCAAAAGCTGTACACAATAGACAACAGGTGCAAGAGGAGGCCATTCGGCCCTTCGAGCCAGCACCGCCATTCAATGTGATCATGGCTGATCATCCGCAATCAGTACCCCGTTCCTGCATTCTCCCCATATCCCCTGACTCCGCTATCTTTAAGAGCCCTATCTAGCTCTCTCTTGAAAGCATCCAGAGAATTACCCTCTACCGCCCTCTGAGGCAGAGAATTCCACAGACTCACAACTCGCTGTGAGAGAAAGTGTTCCCTTGTCTCCGTTCTAAATGGCTTACCCCTTATTCTCAAACTGTGTGTGGCCTCTGGTTCTGGACTCCCCCAACATCGGGAACATGTGTCCTGCCTCTAGCGTGTCCAAACCCTTAATAATCTTGTATGTTTCAATAAGAAACCCTCTCATCCATCTAAACTCCAGAGTGTACAAGCCCAGCCGCTCCATTCTGTCAGCATATGACAGTCCCGCCATCCCGGGAATTAACCTGGTGAATCTACGCTGCACTCCCTCAATAGCAAGAATGTCCTTCCTCAAATTAGGGGACTAAAACTGCACACAATACTCCAGGTATTGGAGAAATGTGAAAACACACACCGTTTCTTCCCAGCTGTTATTAGACAACTGAATCAACCTTCCACTGCCAGAGAGCAGCGCTGAACTGCTATCTACCTCTTTGGTGACCCTCGGACTATCTTTAATCGGACTTTACTAGCATTACCTTGCACTAAACATTATTCCTTTATCATATGTCTATGCACCGTAAATGGGGTGATTGTAATCATGTATTGTGGTTCCCGATGACTGGTTAGCACGCAACAAAAAGCTTTTCACTTCTCACCGTACCTCGGCAAAAGTGACAATATACTAAACAACGTCTATCAGAGGAGGTTTAAAGTTTAAATTCCATTTGGGATATTTTGGAGGACCAAGAAACCAAGAACCAACCAAGAGGTTGCTCAGTCTATCGACTCTGTAGACAGAGAGTGAATGCAAATGGAGTCTGAAGTCTGGTTCAATGTCGCGTGAGGTATAAATGGAGTCAAGGGGAAGGGAGGTTGGTTTGTGCGATGGTCTGGGCTGCGTCCACAATTGGCTGCGATTTCTTGTGCTCTTGGTTCCCAAACCGCGGCTGAGATGTATCCCAATAAAATGCTTGCTGCGGCGCATCTGTAGAAGTTGGTGAGATTGTTACGGGAACTCACTTACGGTTATGAGGAGGAGATTTGAGGAGGGAGAGATAGATCAGCCACGATTGAATGGCGGAGAAGACTCGACGGGCCAAATGGCCTAATTCTGCTCCCATCACCTATGATCTTATGAAGAATGATCATCTTATGAAGGGCGGTCACGGAGGCGCAGCGGTAGAGTTGCTGCCTTACAGCGAATGCAGCGCCGGAGACCAAGGGTTCGATCCTGACCACGGGTGCTGACTGCACGGAGTTTGCACGTTCTCCACGTGATCTGTGTGGGTTTTCTCCGACATCTTCGGTTTCCTCCCGCACTCCAAAGACGTACAGGTTTGTAGTTTAATGGGCTTGGTAAATGTAAAAAAATATTGTCCCTAGTAGGTATTGGATGGTGTTAATGAATGAATGAATGAATAAGTTTATTGGCCAAGTATTCACATACAAGGAAATTGCCTTGGTGCTCCGCCAACAAGTGACAACATGACATACAGTGACGATTAAGTATGGCACATAAAACCTGAAACATTAATAATAAAACATTATCAATTAAACATGTGAACTAAATAAAATTGGGTTCGATCCCAACTACGGGTGCCGTCTCTACTGAGTTTGTATGTTCTCCCCGTGACATTCTCCGAGATCTTCGGTTTCCTCCCACACTCCAAAGACCATATAGTGGTTTGTAGGTTAATTGGCTTGGTGTAAATGTAAAAAATGTCCCGAGTGTGTTAATGTGCGGGGATCGCTGGTCGGCGCGGACCAGGTGGGCCGAAGGGCCTGTTTCCGCACTGTATCTCTAAACTGAACTCAACTAAAGTAAGAATGGTTGGGAACATGCCAAACTTCCCCAGTCTTCTAAGGAAGTGGAGGCGTTGGTGTGCTCTCTTGGTCTTTGCCTCAGCGTGGGTGAGCCAGGACAAGTTGTTGGAGGTGGCTGGTTTGGTCCTCTAATTTGAGGAAGGACATTCTTGCTATTGAGGGAGTGCAGCGTAGGTTTACAAGGTTAATTCCCGGGATGGCGGGACTGTCATACGCTGAGAGAATGGAGCAGCTGGGCTTGTGCACTCTGGAGTTTAGAAGGATGAGAGGGAATCTTATTGAAACATATAAGATTGTTAAGGGTTTGGACACGCTAGAGGCAGGAAACATGTTCCCGATGTCAAAGTCAAAGTCACGTTTACTCATCACATACACATACGAGATGTGCCGTGAATTGAAAAGTGGAATGAAATGTTGGGGGAGTCCAGAACCAGGGGCCACACAGTTTAAGAATAAGGGGCTGGCCATTTAGAACGGAGACGAGGAAACACTTTTCCACGCAGAGAGTTGTGAGTCTGTGGAATTCTCTGCCTCGGCGGTGGAGGCCGGTTCTCTGGATATTTTCAAGAGAGAGCTAGATAGGGTACTTAAAGATAGCGGAGTCAGGGGATATGGGGGGAAGGCAGGCACGGGGTACTGATTGGGGATGATCAGCCATGATCACATTGAATGGCGGTGCTGGCTCGAAGGGCCGAATGGCCTCGTCCTGCACCTATCGTCTATTGTCTATTGAATGGCGGTGCTGGCTCGAAGGGCCGAATGGCCTCCTCCTGCACCTATTGTCTATTGCCTATTGAATGGCGGTGCTGGCTCGAAGGGCCGAATGGCCTACTCCTGCACCTATTGCCTATTGTCTATTGAATGGCGGTGCTGGCTCGAAGGGCCGAATGGCCTCCTCCTGCACCTATCGTCTATTGTCTATTGAATGGCGGTGCTGGCTCGAAGGGCCGAATGGCCTCCTCCTGCACCTATCGTCTATTGTCTATTGAATGGCGGTGCTGGCTCGAAGGGCCGAATGGCCTCTTCCTGCACCTATCGTCTATGGTCTATTGTTTGAGAAGTTGTTTGACTGGCACCCGATCATTTTTCCCAGGGCATGTTCAGAGCATTGGGACGGAGGAGAGGCTGTACTTCCTGATTGAGCAGAGGAACAACTGGACAGAGGCGCGGGAATACTGCCAACGCCACTACACGGGGCTGCTGAGCATCCGCAGCAAGGAGGAGACGGAGATTTTGAGCCCGCTCCTTGCCCAGGTGAAGTGGATCGGTCTCTTCACCGGCCAACTGGGGACCTGGAGCTGGTCGAACGGTGACGTGTACCAGTATGCCAACTGGTCGCCCACCTACCCCTTCAAATACACCACCGGAGTGCCCATGTGTACCTACGCCTCCAACAAAGGCTGGGCCGAGGAGACGTGCGACACTCTCTTCCCCTTCATCTGCTACCTGGGTACGTGAGGGCACAGGTAACACGGGGGGACACGGGGCGGGTGGGAGGGTATTAGTGTGACCAGGCTATGTGTGTGTGTGTGTGTATATTTGGTTTTATTATTAATGTTCAATGTTTTATGTATCACTCTTAACTGTCACTGTATTTCATGTTGTCACTTGCGGGCAGAGCACCAAGGCAAATTCCTTGTATGTGAATACTTGGCCAATAAACTTATTCATATGTGCCTGGGCGGAAATCCCAGGGGGTAAAGAGGGTGACACGCCCCACCCCCCATGTTTAGACACCACCCCCCCATGTTTTGTAATCCGGATTTTGAAATTCGGTGAAAAAAACCCATTAAAAATCTCCGCTTTCCGCGAGACAGGGGGGGGTGGGAATTATGATCGTGGGCACCGATTGGACAAGAGGGACATCAGTCAGCAGGCAGTGGGGGAGGGGGTTGGGACATGATGATTCAGTGCGATGATTGGAGGAGGGAGGTGTTGGTCAGAGGCGGAAGTAGGGGGGTGAGACTGAAGAAAGAGCGCAGTGATTGGAGGAGGGAGATGGCCTGGTGGAGCAAAGATCATAGATAGGAGCTTGAATCGGCCCGTTCGCGGGGCCTTTCATCGCCCGGCACAACTTAAGATCGGCTGCAGGATCTTCCACTGCCCCGCGGTCAAATTGCTGCGTCAAGGTGATCGAGGCTCCCGATGTTGAAGCCCCCGCCGGGCGATGAAAGGCCCCGCGAACGGGCCGGTTCAAGCCCCACGATTCAGGAGCGGACGAAGCTGCTGTTGCTGGAGTTCGGAGTTGGTCACCAACCAGGTCAGCTCCCGATGTTACCGTCCACAGGGCCCACGGCTAAAGCCTCGCGCGCGCGTGTGTGTGTGTGTGTGTGTATGCGTGTCTATGCATGTCTATGTGGGTGTGTTTGTCTGTCTCTGTGGATGTATGTATATGTGTAGTAAAGAACTGCAGATGCTGGTTTAACTCGAAGGTAGACACAAAATGCTGGAGTAACTCAGCAGGCCAAGCAGCATCTCTGGAGAGATAGAATGGGCGACGTTTCGGGTCAAGACCCTTCTTCAGACTGATGTCAGGGGAGGGGGTGGGACAAAGATAGAATGTATTCGGAGACAGTAATGCCCCTGTCCCACTTATGAAACCTGAACGGAAACCTCTGGAGACTTTGCGCCCCACCCAGGTTTCCGTGCAGTTCCCGGAGGTTTTTGTCAGTCTCCCCACCTGCTTCCACTGCCTGCAACCTCCGGCAACCACCTGCAACCTCCGGGAAGCGCACGGAAACCTTGGGTGGGGCGCAAAGTCTCCAGAGGTTTCCGTTCAGATTTCCTAAGTGGGACAGGGGGCATAAGACTAGTGGGAGAACTGGGAAGGGGGAGGGGATGGAGAGAGAGGGAAAGCAAGGGCTATTTGAAGTTAGAGAAGTCAATGTTCATACTGCTGGGGTGTAAACTGCCCAAGTGAAATATGAGGTGCTGTTCCTCCAAATTTCATATTTTGCTTGGGTAGTTTACACCCCAGCGGTATGAACATTGACTTCTCCAACTTCAGATAGCCCTTGCTTTCCCTCTCTCTCCATCCGCTTGCCAGTTATCCCACTAGTCTTACTGTATTTGACTACATTCTATCTCTGTCCCACCCCCCTCCCCTGGCATCAGTCTGACGAAGTTCCTTCTCCCCAGAGATGCTGCCTGTCCCGCTGAGTTACTCCAGCATTATTTGTCTATCTTTGATGTATATGTGTATTTGTGTATATATGGATGTATATGTGCCTACATGTGCTTGTATGTTTGTGTGTGTGTCTGTATGTCCATGTGTGTGTGTGTGTGTGTGTCTGTGTGTATGAAAGAGTGTGCCTGTATGTATGTCTGCGTGTGTGTGTGAGTGTGTGGCTGTATGATGTATGCGTGTATGCATACATGTGTCTGCGTTTGCTGTACCGCTAAATTAAGGGCAGGAGAATGTTGTTAGGAGGGAGAGATGCGTGATTGAACGGTGCCGAACAATCGCTGCGTCTGTTTCTTCTTTGTTATTTTTAGTCTTAGTTCCTTTAGTTTGGCATTGTGTGGGGAGAACTCTTTCCCCCCGATAACGTACCGTATCTCTGTCCGCGCTGCCGTCTAACATCGAGGAGCTGGCGGCCTCTTGCCGGGGATCGACCTCGGGCACCTCCAACCGCGGGAGCCTGGGGATATAACATCGTGGGGTTCGCGGTCCCTGTTTCGGGAGCGACTTCGGGAGCCCCAGGCCACAGGATCTGCGATCGCCCCGACTGCGGACGGTTCGACTGCCCCGACCGTGGGGAGCAAAAGGAGGAATGAAGAAAATATTTTATTGTATCCATCACAGTGGGGAATAGACAATAGACAATAGGAGCAGGAGGAGGCCATTCAGCCCTTCGAGCCAGCACCACCATTCAATGTGATCATGACTGATCATCCCCAATCAGCACCCCGTTCCTGTCTTCTTCCCATATCCCCTGACTCCACTATTTTTAAGAGGCCTATCTAGCTCTCTCTTGATAGCATCCGGAGAACCGGCCTCCACCGCCCTCTGAGGCAGAGAATTGCACAGACTCACAACTCTCTGTGAGAAAAAGTGTTTCCTCATCTTCATTCTAAATGGTTCCCCCTTATTCTTAAACTGTGTGGCCCCTGGTTCTGGAATCCCCCAACATCGGGAACATGTTTCCTGCCTCTAGCGTGTCCAAACCCTTAACAATCTTATATGTTTCAATAAGATATCCTCTCATCCTTCTAAACTCCAGACAGTGTACAAGCCCAGCCGCTCCATTCTCTCAGCATATGACAGTCCCGCCATCCCGGAATTAACCTGGTGAACATACGCTTCACTCCCTCAATAGCAAGAATGTCCTTCCTCAAATTAGGGGACCAAAACTGCACACAATACTCCAGGTGTGTTGGAGCTGCTGTGGTGGATGCTTATGTTGATTTTTATGTACTTGTGTGTTTTGCGTTTTTTTTTCGTATGACTGTATGGCAAAATCAAATTATTTGTATGTAGCAAAACATACCTGGCTAATAAATTAATCCGATTAGGATTAGAGGTGCCGGGCCGATTGGCCTAATTCTGCTGCTATCCCATGACCTTGTGTTCTGCTACTCTTTACAGACATGCCCCGTCCTCGCCGTCTTCTGCCTGGGGACAACATGCTTCCACCTACTGGAGAACGCAAGGATATTACTCTGCGGGACACCATATCCGGGCGGAATTTCAGACCAAGTAAGAAACATCTGGGATAGAAACATGAAAAGTTGTGCTTTTTTGTTTTGGTTTAATTATCCGACTTTCTTTTCGGTGTATTTTTATTTAGTTGTCTGGAGGTCAGCAGCATTTGTAAGGGCTGATCATCTAAAATAGTAAGATTAAACGAGAACTTACCAGTTCGAGGTTTGATAGTTATTTTATGAGGAGTAACGTTGAGGGATTACGTGAAGAACCCCGCCAGGACGCATGCGTGTCATTCTTTAAAGCAGCGGTGTGAAATCACAGATAACAGTAATGACTGAACATAGTAAGATCAGAGAAGAGGATATCAGTTGAACTGGATGATCAATGGTGGGAGCGGAGGGCACGTAATCCCTCAACGTTACTCCTCATAAAATAATGATCAAACCTCGAACTGGTAAGTTCTCGTTTAATCTTACTATTTTACTTCGGAGTCACGTGAGTGACTACGTGAAGATTTCAAAGCTCTGTGATTTCATGCCGTGGAAACGAGTCCATGCATCACATCTGCCTTAATTGACTAAGGGAGGAATTGTGTTAACATGTTTAAACATGAATCCGACATTGAAATCCATGATAAAGTTATTAACAACAAATTATAGCCCCTATTTCATGGGGTGAAATCATATTACAGAACTTAAAATTGATTCTGCAAAAGTTCCAGGTTTAACCACTGGTTTATGGTAGAATTGTTGGAACGTTTTTTCCCTTGACCATCCTGCTGTCTCCAGGATTTGGTCCATCGGTACGTCCAACTCCATAGCTGCCGATGTAGCTGCAACCCTGGTGGAATGAGATTTGAATATGTTAGTATCCACTCCAGCTGTTGTTAAAACCTGTTTCAGCCATCTGGAAATAGTTTGAACCGACACTTTTTTGTGGGGTTGCTTGTGGCTGATTAGTAGTGCCATCTCATAGCCTCTGATATTTTTGGTGTTCTCCATATATAACAATGAATGTCTTATTTAACAGAGACGATCATCTATAGGGTAAGCCCTAAATTCTGTTCTGTTCTGTTTGACTAATTCGTGAATATGAAAAGTTATATTTCTTGTTGAAGTCATATTGTCCAGCCTTAACTTATGTAAAGACTGTACCCTTTGTGCTGTGACCAAAGGCATCAGCATAACTGTTTTATGCATCAGTTTTTGCAGGGACAGAGCTGTTGCTGAAGACCAGTTCCTTAGCAACGTTAGGACAATACTCACATCCCATATTTGAGAGTACCTGGTTCTTGGGGGATTGATATTAAAAAATTTCCCCTCATAAGTTTGGTTACCAGGGGGTGAGTCCCAACAGAATGACGCTCTGATCCTCGCCATAGATATGCTGAAATGGCACTTCTGGTGCAGTTAATGGCACTGTAACTGAGCCCCTCATCATAATGGAGACCTGCCAGGAATTCCAGAACAGACGTTTTGTTCGTCGTACAGTTGTGATGTTGTTCCTAGAACTATATTTCCCACTTCCTGATGTGGACCCGATATAGTTTCTTCGTGGACTGCCTGTGAGCCGCTGCATATGTTCATTGTTCGGTTTGTTAGTCCCAGGTCCGGAAATGGTTACTTAAGATTCTGCTGACGAACACATTTGTCCTATTACGGTAGGGAAGATTTTCCCCCCCGTTACGGGATGAACCAACAATCTGGTTATTTCCGAACGGAGAGCCATGTTTAGTTGTATTTTGCGTAATACCCGACTGATGAGGCAGAAAGGAGGGAATGCATAGAAAGACCAATCCCCCCCCCCCCCCCCCCCCCCCATCCCCCCCCCCCCCCCCCCCCCCCCCCAATGCAGCGAGAAGGCATCCATCGCTGATGCCCCAGTCTGATTCCCAAGAAACACGGATCGGCAACTGGTGATTTAGCCGAGATGTAAATCGATCAATCTCTGGTGTTTCATATCATGCTACAATATCAGCAAACACTTTGCGGTCCAACATCCATTTGATGTTTGTCATGAATTTGCGTGACCTGGTGTCTGCCACTAAATTTGAGGTTACCTGGTAGGTAACTAGCTGATATTCAAATGTTTTTCTGAATACACCATTGCCAAATTGTGTTAGCCGGATTATCACATGATACCGATTTAATTCCACTCATGTAGTTAGTATATGTCACCATGGTGGTGTTATCAATCTGTAGTCTAACATGCAGGTGATGCATTTCTGAACAGTATGATTTTAGTCCATAGAACGCACCCAACATTCCCAAGTAGTTGATGACATGTATCTGAAGCAATGATGCTTCTTGTGCATCCCATCTATATCCACAACTAGAGATGGGGTTATTAACATGCCAACCATGAACACTGGCATCAGTTTGTAGCACCACTGAATGGTTGCTGACAATGATAGGGATTGAACAATGCCCAATATTTCCCCTATCATTGTAATTCCGTGATTGCTTAGATTGGTAGCCTCATTGGTCTCTACACATGACCAATATTGATTTTAAGTGCTTATACCTTTGTCCTTGTAATTATTGGTAATACAAAGGTCAAACAGTGTGGCTGAAAAGGCCACAGTATTGCCAATTACCCTTGCTACCAGTCGAATAGGTGGTTTACTGATGTCAATGAGGTTGTTGGCCTCAGTTAAGTCTGTACCTTCCTTTGATAAGTTACCCACATGTAGACTAAGTAAAAGGTGAACCCCAAGTAGTCCTTAGTGGTGGAAGGTGTTTAGCTTAGAATTAATAACGTCTATAATCCTTCCGCATAGGCACCGTATAGTAAGCATCTTTTAATGGATGCAATTCATAAAGTAGCCTATGGAATCAATTGTTTGGCAGTAAGAAAGGTTTCCAATTTCGAATGAATTTACTGCACAATGTATTCAGGTTTGTCAGACCTGAATGATAGGCAACCACATCTTTTTGTTTTTCGTAAAGATATTGACACGAATTCCAAAGAGTCGTGTTGGGATTTCCCCATGATTCCCTAGCATCTAGCCTCTCATGTTCAGCATGCGCTTCCAGTTTTTCTTATCGTGAAGGCACGAACATTCAGTTTCGGTACATGCTGAACCAGGAAATCATTTGCACAAATTCAATTGTATATCCCTGAACACTAGGTAGAAAATAAGTGTTAGTAGTTATAGCACTCCATGCCTCCCAAGAAAATGTAATCTACACACCAATTTGTGTTATTTACACCTCCTGTATTTTGGAAGAGACCAGACCCCTCTACCTCCATGGTGACCAGTGGAAAGTTTGTTTTCTTCCTTGCAGTCGCCGTAGAGGTTGTGTCGTCGGTTTTTGGATTTGGGATTTGGGGTTACACGTCTTCCAGGAAGGCTGGTCTGGGCCAGGCCTAAAAGACCTCTATCCTGTAGCCCGGACTTTGAGCTTTCACCAGCTTCTGTGTTTCTTCCTGCTGGTGGGTGCGTGGAGGTGCTGTTGTCGTGTGTAGGAGATCCTGCCCGTTGCCACCTTTATGAGCCCCAGGGTATTAGCTTCCTTATTGAGCTCTTTTACCTGTTTTGACTTCTGTTGCCCCCAAGTAGTAATATTGGTGGTTTAATCCCTCCAGGTCTGCACAGCTCTACAAACTTAGTCTCCTGAGACTATTAATCTCATACTCCATATTGCAGAATAATGCCACAGCGTCTTAGCTAAACATCCTGCCTTCTGACTCCCGTTCCAGCCTTCCTGCACCCCCTGCACACTTGTAGTTTTGTTCGTCAAACCCCTCTTCAGGGTCAGCCCAGAATTGACCCCCCAGTACTCCCCTCTGATGAGGGAGATGCATTGTGCAGCCCTACGTAAGGTGCTGCTGTGGGTGTTTTTTATATCCCCACTGTGACTAGACTCCATCTCCCGGAGTCTGTCATGTTGGAGCTTTTGCTCCATAAGCCCCTCCAACCGTGTCCAGCGCTCACAGCCGCTGGCCGCTCGCGGCTGCTCAAAGTCGGACTCATCAGTCAACGACTCTTTTGGTTTTCTTCTTGCCTTCCCGCCCAGACGAAGTCGGGCACAGCTGTTCCCTTACGGGTGATTCCTGTCCCGCCGGCCGCTGCTGGCGTCCGCAACTCCGCGGTCTTCTCCCGCCAGCTTTGTCGCAGCTCTGGTCGACTTCTTTGCCTTGTGCATGTTTCCCCCACCTGTAGAACAGTATGGGTACAATAAAGACCGCAGCATCAGTTACATGCAGGTCCAGGCTTAAAACTTGCCGTTATGGGGGAACGTCCTTCCACCCCTCCTCCTACCGTTTCGACTTGTCAAAGTCGACGGCCCCATTCTGAATAGTCTCCCGCCCGGCCGAGGTGTTCTGGCCGGCGCGGGACCAAAAGTCGGCACAGCTGATCCCACTAACGGGGCTTGTGCCTTCAGCTGCTGCTGGCTCCCGCAACATCGCGGTCCTCCCCAGCCAGCTTCACTCGCAGCACTTGTGGACACTATTTTGTCCACCTTCCCCCCCCTGTGTAAAAACAGCGCGGGGAACAAAAACTATCGCAGAGTAAGTCACTTACCTGCAGGTCGCGGTTTCAAACTTACCGCTGCGGGGGAACGCTCCACCCCGCCTGTCGTTTCGCAAGCGTGAAAGCGATATGACACGCATGCGGCCTGGCGGGTTCTTCACGTAGTCACTCACGTGACTCCGAAGTAAAATCAGTACCCCGTTCTGGCTTTCTCCCCATATCCATAGATTTCTTTAGCCCGAAGAGTGAAATCAAACTTTTTCTTGAAAACATTCAGTGAATTGGCCTCCATTGCCTTCTGTTGCAGGGAATTCCACAAATGTACAACTCTGGGTGAAAAGGTTTTTCCTCATCTCAGTCCAAAATTGGCTACCTCTTATTCTTAAACTGTGACCCCAGGTTCTGGACTTCCCCAACACCGGGAACATTTTTCTTGCATCTAGCCTGTCCTATCCTTTAAGATTTTTATATGTTTCTATCAGATCTCCCCTCATCCTAAATTCCAGTGAATACAAGCCCGGCCGACCCATTCTTTCATCGTATGTCAGTCCTGCCTTCCCGGGAATTAACCTGATGAACATACCCTGCACTCCCTCAATCGCAAAAGTGTCCTAACTCAAATTAGGAGACAAAAAGTTTTCCAATGTTCACGGTGGCGCAGCGGTATAGTTGCCGCCTTACTCAAACTCAAATCCTCTCACAATGAAGGACTAAGATGCTCCCTAATCTATTGTTTAAGAAAGAACTGCAGATGCTGGAAAATTGAAGGTGGACAAAAATACTGGAGAAACTCAGCGGGTAAGGCAGCATCTATGGAGCGAAGGAAATAGGCGATGTTTCGGGTCGAGACCGAGTCGAGTCTGAAGAATGGTCTAGACCCAAAACATCATCTATTTCCTTCGCTCCATAGATGTTGCCTCACCCGCTGAGTTTCTCCAGCATTTTTGTCTACCCTAATCTATTGTGTTCCTCCAGCACTTTGTGTTGTTGTGTTGTTGTGTTGCTTGTTTGCGCTGACCTCTGTAAACCTTCTTCTCCTCCCAAGATCGGAACCAGACGATCTCCAGTGGGGACAGAATGTACTACTTGATCGAGGAGGAGAAGACGTGGAACAAGGCGTGGACTTACTGCCGGAACCATTACACCAACCTGGTCAGCGTGCGCAGTGCCGAGGAGGCCAGTATCGTCGCCATGCTGGTTCACGGGCCCCAGTGGATCGGACTCTACACCGACGGCATGTCCGGTTGGATGTGGACCAACGGCGACCGCTTCGGCTATGCCAAGTGGGGCTTGTGGCACCCCTACAACTTCAACAACAGCCTGCCCATGTGTGTGGCCATCTTCGACGCTGAGTGGCACGAAGCCGACTGTGACTTCCCCTTCCCCTTCATTTGCTACCGAGGTAAGAGTTCTACACACAGAGAGTTGTTAGTCTGAGGAATTCTCTGCCTCAGAGGGCGGTGGAGGCCGGCTCTCTGGATACTTTCAAGAGAGAGCTAGATAGGGCTCTTGAAGATAGCGGAGTCAGGGGATATGGGGAGAAGGTAGGAACGGGGTACTGATTTGGGATGATCAGCCGTGATCACATTGAATGGCGGTGCTGGCTCGAAGGGCCGAATGGCCTCCTCCTGCACCTATTGTCTATTGTCAATGGTCTATTGAAGGACAATGCTACAGGAGGCCATTCGGCCCCATCGCCCCTGCTTTAGACTTCAGACTTTAGAAATACAGAGCTGATTCAGCCCCTTTAAGCCCACCATGTCCGCACCGACCAGCAATGAATGTATAATTTATGGTCGCATGTGTCATGTCACAGTGAAATTCATTGCTTGATATTCAAATTCAAGGTATGCAAATAGTTGCCACCTAAAGGCACTGACAAAGATACAAAGTATTCTGCACCAGGTCCCCTTTTGTTCTCCTCCCCTCCTCTTGCTCCAGGTTCCCCTCTGCTCTCTCAATCAATGAGAAGGAGTTACTTGTGCATTTATTTAATGCAAATAACTAATTGGGGGGAAAAAAAGCAGCCAAATATCTGGTGTCATTTGTCGGCACAGAGGCGCAGTGGTAGAGTTGGTGCCTCACAGCGCCAGAGACCCCAGGTTCGATCCCGACTACGGGTGCTGTCTGCAAGGACTTTCCGCATTCTCCCCGTGATTATTTAAGAAAGAACTGCAGTTGCTGGAAAAAAAAATTGAAGGTGGACAAAAATGCTGGAGAAACGCAGCGGGTGAGGCAGCATGGATGAAGCAAAGGAAATAGGTGACGTTTCGGGTCGAGACTGCGGTCTGAAGACCCGAAAGGTCACCTAACCCTTCGCTCCATCGATGCTGCCTCACCCGCTGAGTTTCTCCAGCATTTTTGTCTGCCTCCCCCTGTGACTGCGTGGGTTTCCTCTGGGTGCACCGGTTTCCTCCGGCACTCCAATGACGTGCGGATGAATTGGCTTCTGTAAATTGTCGGGTCGAACGGGTGGGAGGGATGATCGCTGGGCTGCATGGACTCGTGGGCGGAAGGGCCCGTTTCTGCTCTGCATTTGTGAACTAACATTTCTAACTCTCGACAGATGTGAGATCCAACGGAAGAACGCCTGCTATCGCAAACGGGAACATTGGACTGCCTGTAAGAAGCGAACAATCCTACATATCGAAAGACTACTCAGATATCCTCACCGACTTTACCGTAGGTAGGAACACGTTTAATACATTACCAATTTAAAATCTCCAGAATGGCGTTGAAGAGTTCCTGACTTCACTGCCGGCTCGGAGGTAGGAAAGTGGGATAGGAGGAGGCCATTCTGCCCTGAAGCCCGATCTTCCAATCAATGGAAGCCAAACTGTGTAGTTCATCCGACCTTTCAGCTCCGTGTCGAAACAAAGCATGGAAACAGGCCCTTCGGCCCAATGAATCCATGCCGACCATTGATCGCGCTAGTTCGCACAGGTTCTATGCGATTCCACGCTGTCCATGCATCGGGGGGGGCAGTTTGCAGAGGGCCAATTCGCCGACAAGCCCGCACGTCTTCAGGGGTGCGGAAAGGAAATGGGAGCACCAGGTGGAAAGCCACGCGGTCACAGGGAGAACATGCAAATTCCGCGCTCGCACACACACATACACACACACACACACACACACACACACACACACACACACACACACACACACACACACACACACACACACACACACACACACACACACACACACACACACACACACACACACACACACACAGCACCCGAGGTCGGGATCGAACCTGGGTCTCCGGCGCTGTGCTACTGGAGATCTACCAGCTGCACCACTGTCTGACCCTTCTATTAATAAGCATCCATTCTTCCCGGATTTCCAATTTGTAGTTGACTCTGCATTGAGTTCGGCCCTGTCCCAGCGTTGGGGAAGGCCATCCAAATACATTAGGGTGGTACAGCACAAGAACAGGCCCTTCGGCCCGCAACATCTGTGCCATACATGACACCTACCTGATCTCCCGGTGGCTCAGCACTTCAACTCCCCCTCCCATTCCCAATCTGACCTTTCTGTCCTGGGCCTCCTCCATTGCCAGAGTGAGGCCCAGCACAAATTGGAGGAGCAGCACGTCATATTTTGCTTGGGTAGTTTACACCCCAGTGGTATGAACATTGACTTCTCTAACTTCAGATGGCCCTTGCTTTCCCTCTCCATCCCCTTCCCAGTTCTCCCACCAGTCTTACTGTCTCCGACTACATTCTATCTCTGTCCCACCCACTCCCCCGACATTAGTGTAAAGAAGGGTCTGGACCCGAAACGTCGCCCATTCCTTCTCTCCAGAGATGCTGCCTCACCCGCTGAGTTACTCCAGCATTTTGTGCCTACCTTCGATTTAAACCAGCGCCTGCAGTTCTTTCTTCAGAATCGATCCGGGAAGGTGGAGACAAAGGAGATGCTGGAAACTTGAGCCAAACTAAAACTGCTGGAGGAACTCAGCGGGTCAGACAGCATCTGTGGAAGGGAATGGACAGATGAGAGAAACCGCACATATTTCACTTTGGCAGCTTACAACCAAACGATCTGATATTTGGGCGGTTATGGTGGCGCAGATGTAGAGTTCGAACTTAGACATTTTTTGTGTCTATCTTCATTGACATTTCTTCTTCAGACTGATGGAGTAGAGGGGAGCTAGTTGGTAGGAAGAGGTGAGGCGAAGGGGCGATGGAGGGGGAGGTTAGAACAGGGAGAGAAGAACGTTGTCTGGTCATTTGCCTCCATAGATGCTGCCTGACTCGCTGAGTTCTTCCATCGATTTTTGTTTCCCTAAGATAGGCGCAAAATTGTGGAGGAACTCAGCGGGACAGACGGCATCTCTGGAGAGAAGGAATGGGTGACGTTTCAGGTCAAGACCCGACTGAGAGCCAATGGGGGCAGGGGGAAGGGGGAGGGGAGATAACGAGATTTGAAAGTGTAAGGTGTGAAAACGAGACATCAAAGGAGTTCCAGGATGAGAGAATGGAGTGGCTGGGCTTGTACACTCTGGAGTTTAGAAGGATGAGAGGGGATCTTATTGAAACTTATAAGATTATTAAGGGTTTGGACACGCTAGAGGCAGGAAACATGTTCCCGGTGTTGGGGGAGTCCAGAACCAGGGGCCACACAGTTTAAGAATAAGGGGCAAGCCATTTAGAACGGAGATGAGGAAACACTTTTTCTCCCAGAGAGTTGTGAGTCTCTGGAATTCTCTGCCTCAGAGGGCGGTGGAGGCCGGTTCTCTGGATACTTTCAAGAGAGAGCTAGATAGGGCTCTTAAAGATGGATATGGGGAGAAGGCAGGAACGGGGTACTGATTGGGGATGATCAGACATGATCACATGGAATGGCGGTGCTGGCACGAAGGGCCGAATGGCCTACTCCTGCACCTATTGTCTATTGTCTATTGACCGCAGTGTGCAGGATAGTGCTAGGGTGTGGGGTGATCGCTAGATGGCGCGGACTCGGTGGGCTAAAGAGCCTGCTTTCAGCTCCGTATCTCTGAACTGAATTGGCCCTCGGTAAAAAATTGTCCCAAAGCCCATGCGGGTCAGTGGGTTAAATATGTTGGGCTGGAAAATTCCCCCGGTCTGGCGCGGCAAAAACCGGGAATGTGCTGGTGGGAATGTTTGGATGACCGAAGGGGGGCCGAAGGGCCTGCTTCCGTGCTCAATGACTCCGGAGAAGGTGGTGGCTGGGGGTGGGGGGTAAATCTCAATACCTTCAGGGAATCTCACCTCCGCTCAACCCCCCCCATATGATTGACTTTCCATCAATCGTGTATAACATAACGTGTGTGGCCCCCATTATTTTTGTTTTCATCCCTTAAGAGACAAGGTTTCGTTTCAGTGAAGGTCAAAATGTGGCTGGCAATATTCCCACAGTTTTATCCTCCAATAATCCCCCCCCCCCTCTTTCAATTACTGGCTGCTTAGGGCAAGGAACAGACTAGACATGTTGTACAAGATTCAAAAGGGGATCGCAGGCAAAATCTGCAGATAGATACATAACATACTCAACAGAAAGGAGAAGAAAGAGAAATGATATGCAAATAGAAACCACATTCGCCAGCACAGTTATTTATAAGAATATCCTTGAAGGTGGAATCTCATATAGATAGGGTGGTAAAGAAAGCTTTTGGTATGCTAGCCTTTATAAATCAGAGCGTTGAGTAATGAAGCTGGGATGTAATGTTAAAATTGTACAAGGCATTGGTGAGACCAAATCTGGAGTATGGTGTACAATTTTGGTCGCCCAATTATAGGAAGGATGTCAACAAAATAGAGAGAGTACAGAATAGATTTACTAGAATGTTGCCTGGGTTTCAACAACTAAGTTACAGAGATAGGTTGAATAAGTTAGGTCTTTATTCTCTGGAGCGCAGAAGGTTAAGGGGGGACTTGATAGAGGTCTTTAAAATGATGAGAGGGATAGACAGAGTTGATGTGGACAAGCTTTTCCCTTTGAGAATAGGGAAGATTCAAACAAGAGGACATGACTTCAGAATTAAGGGACAGAAGTTTAGGGATAACATGAGGGGGAACTTCTTTACTCAGAGAGTGGTAGCGGTGTGGAATGAGCTTCCAGTGGAAGTGGTGGAGGCAGGTTCGTTGGATAGGCATATGGATGAGAAAGGGAATGGAGGGTTATGGTATGAGTGCAGGCAGGTGGGACTAAGGGAAAAAAGTTGTTCGGCACGGACTTGTAGGGCCGAGATGGCCTGTTTCCGTGCTGTAATTGTTATATGGTTATAAGAACTAATTTTTTGTAAGAACCTTAAAGGGCCTGTCCCACTTGGCCGTCATTTGCATGTAATTGACGCAACTTCATTTAAGCGTCACGACGTGTGTGTCGTGCAGGTGACGGGCGCATGGTGAGCATTTTGCGTGCATGGTGTGCATTACGTGCGCATGGTGACATAGGTAGTGACGCACGGGCGCGCTCAGTGCCCTAGGATTTTGGGATTAAAAAAATCTTCGCGCGCCAGCTGCGTGACCCGCAAATGACGCCCAAGGGAATGGAATAAACAAGACTGTTGGAATTCTCTGCCTCAGAGGGCGGTGGAGGCGGGTTCTCTGGATACTTTCAAGAGAGAGCTAGATAGGGCTCTTAAAGATAGTGGAGTCAGGGGATATGGGGAGAAGGCAGGAACCGGGTACTGATTGGGGATGATCAGCCATGATCACATTGAATGGTGGTGCTGCCTTGAAGGACCAAATGGCCTGCACCTATTGTCTATAGTCTATTAAGGGGGCACTACAAGGGCCTGTCCCACTTAGGAGACCTAAACAGCAACCTCTGGTGACCTTACCCGCCACCCAAAAACAAATCAAGGTCGAGGTGACCTGCAACCTCCTACCACCTCCCACGCAAATGTTGAAAACCTTCCTCGACTATGAAGAAAACCCACTTCGACTAGACCTGCGACTAAAAAAGGATCGATGTTTAAAACGGCAACCTATTTTTAGTCGAGGCCGGTTTTAATCACGATGAAAAAATAGCAGCAACCTAGATGAAGCCTCGATCACGCAGAAACCACTTTCCACCATTAGGGAGAGTGACCAAAACCTCCGGTGACCTCATGGAAAACTTGGGTTGTGGGCAAGGTCACCAGAGGTTGCTGTTTAGGTCTCCTATGTTGGACAGGGGCTTTAGTATGCACAACACATCTAAGTTGGCGATATGGAGAGTATTGTCCTGCTGACTACAAATTCAGAAGGCTTAAACAAAAAGCTCGCCTGCGCAGTCATTTTGCATTGATTGACCGGTTGACGGTGAATGAAGAATGGCTCGGGCCACACACCAAAGATGTGTATTTACCTTTCCAAGACAGCACGCCCCGGAGGCTGTATCACAAGGTCACCGCGGAGAAGACCTGGTCCGATGCTCGGGACTACTGCCGGGCGCAGTTTACTGACCTGCTTAGCATTCAGAGCGAGCAGGAGAGCAACGACACCCGCGCTCTCTTCGAGGAGCTGAAGCAGAGCTGGGTTGGCCTGTACAATGAGCGGCAGATGGCCGAGACCTGGGAATGGGCTGACCACAGTCGCGTCAATTACACCAGCTGGAAGGCCGGCCAACCCCATCGGTACAGCCTCCTCTCCCCCGTCTGTGTTTATGTCGAGGAAGGCCTGTGGACCGACGCCCCTTGCCGATTTCTATTGCCTTTCATTTGCTACTCAGGTAACGGGCCGGAAGCGTGGGTTTGGGGGCTGAGAGCGTGGAAGGGGTCAGGGCTTCCCAACAGGGTCTCTCACTCCTTTACAAGGTCACAAGTTATAGGAGTAGAATTAGGCCATTCAGCCCATCGAGTCCACTCCACCATTCAATCATGGCTGATCTCTGACTAATCCCATTTTCCTGCCTTCTCCCCATAACCCTTGACACCCAATGTGTCTTATCTCCGCCTTAAAAATATCCACTGACTTGGTCCCCACAGCCCTCTGTGGCAATGAGTTCCACAGATTCACCACCCTCTGACTAAAGAAGTTCCTCCTCATCTCCTTTCTAATAGAGCGCCCTTTAATTCTGAGGCTGTGACCTCTGGTCCTAGACTCTCCCACCAGTGGAAACATCCTCTCCACATCCATTCTATCCAGGCCTTTCTTTAATCTGTAAGTTTCAATGAGGTCCCCCCCTCGACCTTCTAAACTCCAGCGAGTGGAGGCCCAGTGCCATCAAACGCTCATCATATGCTAACCCACTCATTCCTGGAATCATTCTGGTAAACCTCCTCTGGACCCTCTCCAGAGCCAGCATATCCTTCCTCAGATACGAGGCCCAGATTTGACCACAGTACTCTGAATGCGGCCTGACCAGCACCTCATAGATCCTCAACATTACATCTGTGTTATTGTATTCCAATCCTCTTGATAAAAGTGCTAGCATTGAATTTGCCTTCCTTACTAACAATTCGATTTGCAAAATAACTTTGAGTCCTGCGCCAGCTCTCCCAAGTCCCTTTGCACTTCCGATTTCTGGATTCTCCCTCCATTTATAAAATAATCAACGCCTTTATTCTTAGTCGGAAAATGCATGATTGCGCGCTTTGCTAACTTGAATTCCTTCTGCCACTTCTCTGCCCATTCTCCCAACCTGTCTCGGTCTTTCTGCAGAGTCCTTGCTGCCTCTACACTGCCTGCCCATCCACCTATCTCAGCATCATCTGCAAACCTGGCCACTAAGGCTTCAATCCCCTCATCCAAACCATTAATATATAACGTGAAGAGAAGCGGCCCCACCATTGACCCTGATGACTGGCAGCCAATCTGAAAAAGCACCTTTTAGAAACATAGAAACATAGAAAATAGGTGCAGGAGTAGGCCATTCGGCCCTTCGATCCTGCACCGCCATTCAATATGATCATGGCTGATCATCCAACTCAGTATCCCGTTCCTGCCTTCTCTCCATACCCCCTGATCCCTTTAGCCACAAGGGCCACATCTAACTCCCTCTTAAATATAGCCAATGAACTGGCCTCAACTACCTTCTGCGGCAGAGAATTCCACAGATTCACCACTCTCTGTGTGAAAAAGGTTTTCCTCATCTCGGTCCTAAATGATTTCCCCCTTATCGTTAAACTGTGACCCCTTGTTCTGGACTTCCCCAACATCGGGAACAATCTTCCTGCATCTAGCCTGCCCAAGCCCTTAAGAATTTTCTAAGTTTCTATAAGATCCCCCCTCAATCTTCTAAATTCTAGCGAGTACAAGCCGAGTCTATCCAGTCTCTCTTCATATGAAAGTCCTGACATCCCAGGAATCAGTCTGGTGAACCTTCTCTGTACTCCCTCTATGGTATGAATGTCCTTCCTCAGATTAGGAGACCAAAACTGTACGCAATACTCCAGGTGTGGTCTCACCAAGACCCTGTACAACTGCAGTGGAACCTCCCTGCTCCTATACGCAAATCCTTTTGCTATGAAAGGCAACTCTGCCAACTCTTTATTGCAACTCAGCCGTCCAGCCAACCCATTATCTATGCTGGTCTCTTCTCTTGAATATCATGGGCTCTCATCTTCTCTAGCAGCCTCTAGGTACCTTATTGAAGGATTTCTGAAAATCTAGCTAAATAACATCTACAGCTCCCCTTCTGTCTGTCCTGCTATGAGCTTCCTCAAAGAACTCCAGTAGATTGGTCAGGCAACATCTGCCCTTGCTGATGTAAACCATGCTGACTTTGGTCTATTTTATCGTGAACTTCCAAGTGCTGCCTAACTTCATCCTTTATAATTAACGCTAACATCTTACCAAGGGGGAACAACTGCCATCTCCTACCCATTTCCACGGGGGATTTGTCTGTGGCTGACGCAACAAAACTGTGGACACCTTCATCATAGGAATGTCTTCCACCATCATTTTACTGGGAGCCTCCACTTAAACCCAATCTCTAGTTGTAGTGGAGGACCATCAGATTGAGAAGTTCGCTTTCCACCACCCTTATAGAGTCATAGTCATAGATGAATACAGTGTGGAAACAAGCCCTTCGGCCTAACTTGCCCACACCAGCCACCAATGTCCCAGTTACACTAGTCCCACCTGCCTGCGTTTGGTCCATATCCCTCTAAACATGTCCTATCCATGTACCTGTCCAACTGTTTCTTAAATGATGGGATAGTCCCAGCCTCAACTACCTCCTCAGGCAGCTTGTTCCATACACGCATGTGTGGAAACATTACCTCTCGGATTCCTACTAAATCGTTTCCCCTTCATCTTGAACCTATGTCCTCTGGTCCTCGATTCCCCAACTCTGGGCAAGAGACTCTGTGCATCTACCCGATCAATTCCTCTCATGATTTTGTACACCTCTATAAGATCTCCCCTCATCCTCCTGCGCTCCATGGAATAGAGACCCAGCCTACTCAACCTCTCCCTGTAGCTCACACCCTCTAGTCCTGGCAACATCCTCATAAATATTCTCTGAACCTTTCAAGCTTGACAATATCTTTCATATAACATGGTGCCCAGAACTGAGCACAATATTCTAAATGAGGTCTTACCAACGTCTTATACAACTGCAACACAATCTCCCAACTTCTATGCTCAATACCCTGACTGATGAAGGCCAATGTGCCAAAAGCCTTTTGGACCACCTTATCTACCGCTGTCTCAACCTTCATGGAACCATGCACTTGTACTAGATCCCTCTGCTCTACAACACTACCCAGTGGCCTACCATTTACTGTGTAGGTCCTGCCCTTGTTCGACGTCTCAAAATGCAACACCTCACATTTCTCCGTATTAAATTCCATCAACCATTCCACCGCCCATCTGGCCAATACTATCAGTGTCATGGAGGACCCCCATATTGGGAAGATCTCTCTCCATCATAATTTACATGGAGACTCTTCTTAATGGTCACTCTCAGTAGCGTGGAGGACCATCAGATCGAGAAGGTCCCTATCCACCATTGCTCCTCGCAACGTTGACCTTGTCGTGGTGAAGAGGCTTGCGTTACCCCATGATTCCGAGAGCGTGGGGTCGGAAGCACAAGCTTCAGGTAGGGACACCCATGGCGGTAAGGTCGAGGAAGAAGATCCAGACTAAGACTGATCCAACCTCAAGGGCGGACCATTGGGACAAAGTTATTTTGAACTCAGCGGCTGTGAGGGCGGATGAAGGCTGCAACAGATCTATCAGCTCCGGTTCCCTTGCCATCGGAATGAGTTGGTTGATTTTTGAAGGACCGTGAACTTCTTGGAGAATGCAACATCAAGTACACGCTAAACAAACACACGCACTGGCGTCTTGGTTCTGTGAGCAAAAACAACAGAACATAGACCATCATCCTCGACGATCCACCATTCTTAAGTCTCCACTTGATCACCACTACCAGGAGCACGGAAGATCTTCTCTGTTGAAAGGTCCCTCACCACAACCCTTGACTGGGAACCTCCACAATCCCCACCATTGGACCATCATGTTGAGAAGGCCCATCTCCACCACCCTTTAATGGAAGATTCATCTTCATCAAGGAGGAGCATCAGATTGAGAAGATCACTCTCTACCACACATTATTTCGAGGCACTATTCGACCACCAGCATGAGGGCTTTTTTTTAATTCAAAAAATGTATTCAATTGTTAAAGAAAATTATATTACACTACAATAAAACAAACCAGAACTGACCACCGTAACACCATACAAACAAATATCCTTAATAAACCACTATACAATCTTACACTCCTTGTCAAGGATGCGTTCAACACCCTGCGGAGCCCAGCGGTCCCGGAAGTCCCCCAGGGTGCCCGTGGACAGGGCGTATTCCCTTTCTAACCCCACCCAGGCACGGACGTAAACCCCCGGAAAAGGGGAGGGCTATCACCTTGGTGGGGTCCCTCTTCTCCACTCTCCACTTAATCACAATCGGGGAGCGTGGAGGGACTTTCTCCTTTGGATGGTCCCTAACCACAACCCTTCACCAGGAAACCTTCACAATTCCCAGCCAAACGGTAGCATTGGAGGATAATCACCTTGAGAAGTTCCCTCACCACCACCCTTGATTTGGACACTCCATTTAATCGCCACCACCAGTGGCACGGAAGACCAAACGTTGAGATACGTCCCTCTTCACAACCCTTTACGCGAGGACTCCACTTACAAGAGATACAAGATACATTTATTCATCACATGCACCAATTGGTACAGTGAAATGTGTGGTCACCCATACAGCCATAGGAATAAAAAAAGAACATAACAAACGATAGACTCCAACATAAATATCCCCACACAGCAGAATCAAAGTTTCCCACTGTGAGGGAAGGCACCAAAGTTCATTCCTCTTCCTCTGATGTTCTTTGATGTTCACCCGTGGTCGGGGCCTCCCGAGCCCTCCGCAGTCGCCCGATGTCCAGGCCCGCTCGCCGAGATGATGGAATTCCGATGTTGGAACGGGAGTACACCCTCAGCGGCTTGGAGCTTCGAATCGGCCACTCCTTACCGGAGTCCGCAGCTCCCGAAGTCCACGGGCAGCGCCGGGCGGAGACACGCACCGGCGGCTCCCGGCAAAGGGATCCCACGACTCTGCGATGCTGAAGTCAGCGCCGCCCGCGCTGGAAGCCCTTCAGCAGCAAGGAGGACCGTCATCTTGAGATGGTCGTGCTCCATTTCCCCCTGTTGGGTGACTCCACTTGGTGACCACCACCAGAGGCATGGACCATCAGATTGAGAAGATCCTGCTCCACCACTCTTGACTGGGAGACTCTACTTAATCACCCCCATCAGTAGAACGTGGAGGGCCTTCTTGGTCAAAAGGTCCCTCCACATAACCCTTTACTGGGAACCCTCACAACCCCCGCCTTCGGTAGCATGGTGGACCATTACACTGGCCCACCACCCTTGACTGAGACATTACATTACCCTATTATGCCTCCTGGCATGTAGGGCAGCAACGAAGGTCCTCCACTCAGCAGTGTTGATTCCTTCAGTTGATGTTTCCGTAACATATTTGTTTTATGAGACAGGGTTGTTAGCCCTGTGCTCAACCCCCAACCTGGAGGACCAGTGGACCGCTCATCATCTCGCCTCTCCCTTGTGACCTGTTCAGCATAGGAGATGAATCTCCCGCTGGCATAGCTCTAGGGGCCACTGAGACACACAAGCTCCCCGACCACGACAAGGTTGCAATCCAACTGAGAGACTCCACTTAATTGCAACCATCAGGAGCAATGGAGGACTATCACCTCGACAAGGTCCTGCTCCACCGCATGTGACTTGGAGACTCCACTTAATCCCCATCATCTGCAACATGGAGGACTATCAACTTGAGTTGGACCCTCTCCACCACCCATTTTTTGGGAGATCTCCACTGATGACCACCACCAGTAGCATGGAGGAGGAGGACCACCATCAGATTGAGAAGACCCTTCTCCTCCGCACTTTACTCCGAGCCTCTGCTCAATCCCCAATGCCAACTCCGTGACGACCACCTTTCAGCACAGGAAGCTCTCTCATCTGCCGGGGCATCTTTACCATAAGAAAGCCCCTCACACCCCACCTCAACAGTGGCCAAGGGCCTGTATCGCTTTCACGACCTAATTCGCGACCTTTTTTACTCGTGGACATTTTTCATCAGGCTAGAAAAAAACGCCCCGACCTACTTGATGTCATGAGTACCTACGACTAGCATCACAGTCTACCTACGACCTATCTACGACCATGCTGCGAGTATAGACCACTATCACGGCACCTTTTGTTCCTGAGGCTACCTCTGTACCCCAAGACCAGACGCCTTGGAATCTTGGCCATCACTTCTCCTTGCCTGAGGGGAACCCCTTTCCCTTTATCGGCTATACTTTATCTTCGTGATACACACATTAAGGAGAATCTGTCAACAGTTTTCTCTACATGCACCCTATCATCAATTGAAAACACTCTGGTTGAGAACCACTTCTGTTTCTTCTTAATCATGCTTTGTACATCCATCATATTGGACCAAACACAAGCGCATAGGTGATAAGAGCAGAATTAGGCCATTCGGCCCATCAACTCTACTCCGCCATTCAATCTTGGCTGATCTATCTCTCCCTCCTAACCCCATTCTCCTGCCTTCTCCCCATAACCCCTGATACGCGCACTAATCAAGAATCTATCCATCTCTGCATTAAAAAATATCCATTGACTTGGCCTCCACAGCCTTGCTTGGCAAAGGATTCCACAGATTCACCACCCGCCTGTCTACTGAAATTCCACCTCATCTCCTTCCTAAAGGGACATCCTTTAATTCTGAGGCTGTGACCTCTGGTCCTAGACTCTCCCACTAGTGGAAACGTCCTCTCCACATCCACCCTATCCAAGCCGTTCACTGTTCGGTAAGTTTCAATGCAGTCCCACTTCATCCTTCTGAACTCCAGCGAGTGTAGGCCCAGTGCCGTCAAACGTCAGAATCTAGTGGGGCGAGATCCCAGAGTGTGGAACTTGGCCACAGAGCCTAGGCAGTAGCGACACTGATATCCAGTGAGTTCCCCAGCACGTATTCCCACTGCCTCCAATGCGTCGGTTGGCAATATTCCCCGATGGACATCTACCAGCACTTTAACACATTCCAGACAGATCGAAATACAAGATGATGATCTTCCAGCAAGCACTCAATGTCTATCTCAGTTTGTGTTCAGAGGGAGCAGACCATTGATCAGAGAGCCGCACAATGCTGGAGTAACTCAGCGGGTCAGCCAGCATCTCTGACGTAGGGTCTCGACCCGTAGCATCACCCATTCCTTCTATCCAGAGATGCTGGCCTGTCCCTCTGAGTTACTCCAGCACTCTGTGTCTATCCCCGGGGAATGTGGATAGGTGACGTTTATGGTCAGGTCTCTTCTTCAGACTGATCACAGGTCTCGGGACCCTTGCAATAACTCTGGTCCCGACCCGAAACATCACCTATCTGTATTCTCCAGAGATGCCGCCTGACTCATTGAGTTACTCCCAGCACTTTGTGTCTTTCCTTGGTAAACCAGCATCTGCAGTTCCTGGTTTTTATACATCAGAGAGTCCTTGTTACCCTGCCACTCTGAGTGAAACTTCAGAAAGACATTTTCATCCTTTTCCAGATATTCCTAGAAAATAGTCTGAATTAAAATCGATTGAAAGATACGGTGTGGATAAAGGCCCTTCGGCCCACCGGGTCCGTGCCGACCAGCGATCGCCCGTACACTAGCTCTATCCTACACACTACCAGAGGCTATTGTACAGAAGCCAATTTAACCTACAAACCATGAATGTCCTTGGAATGTGAGGGGAAACCGGAGCACCCGGAGGAAACCCACGCGGTCACAGGGAGAACGTGCAAATTCCGCGCAGACAGCACCTGAGGACAGGATCGAACCCGGGTCTCTGGTGCTGTGAGGCAGCAACACTACCACTGTGCCACCGTGCCGCAAAATGTTACCAGATACTTGGCTGTCCTTCCCCCCCCCAACGCATTAAATAAATGCACGGGTAACTCCTTTTTATCGAATGAGAGTTACATCACAGAAACAGGCCCTTCGGCCCACCGATTCCACGTCGGCCATCGATCACCTGTTCGCGCTGGTTATTCCAATTTTCGTATCGTCTCTCTACAAATTCATGGAGGCCAAGCAACCTACGAACCTGCACGTCGTTGGGAGTGCGGGAGAAGACGGGAAAACCCGGAAAAATCCCACGCGGTCACGGGGAGAAGGTGCCAACTCCACACGCTCCGAGCCGCCCTTTCTGACTGAACGATGTACGACAAATGAAACGTTGAGGCGGGATTTGAAGCTGTCCAGCCAAGATCGTTCTCTTACCCAAGGGTTTTTTTTGTCATCAGGAAAGTGAGAGGTTGAATGAATATTAGGAGGCTGTTAAGTGAGATGAGGCTTGTGGTCCAATCACCGCTGTTTTGACTGGAAAATCTCTTTGTTCAATCAGATACGAGTCAAGCTCAGAAGCAATCAGCCTTCGCCCCCTTCGATTTCGATTTGCTTTCTTCAGTTGATGAGCAGAGCCAAATATCCATGCTTTCAGCAAGGAACCCCTTTGCAGGTAAGCGTATTGGACCCATAAGAGATAGGAGCAGAATTAGGCCATTCAGCCCATCGAGTCCGCTCCGCCATTCGGTCACGGCTGATCCATGTTTGCCTCTCGACCCCATTCTCCAGACTTTAGCGCAGAAACAGGCCTGTCGGCCCATCTAGCCTGCGCCACCCGCCAAACGCTGGTGCTATTGTTCACACACGAGGGAATATTTACAATTTCACCAAAGCCAATTAACCTACATACATGCCTTCCATCCAGAGGTGCTGCCTGTCCCGCTGAGTTACTCCAGCATTTTGTGACACCTCTTCTGTGTAAACCAGCATCTGCAGTTCCTTGCTCCCCAATCTCATGCCTTCTCTTCCCCTCCCCCCCCTCACTAGGGTGGTGAATCTGTGGAACTCATTGCCACAGAAGGCTGTGGAGGCCAAGCCAATGGATATTTTTAAGGCGGAGATAGATAGATTCTTGATTAGTACGGGTGTCAGTGGTTGTGGGGAGAATGGGGTTAGGAGGGAGAGATAGATCAGCCACGATTGAAGTAAACTTGATGGGCCGAATGGCCTAATTCTGCACCTATCACTTATCACCTTATGACCATTCACTCACTCATTCACTCTCACTCACTCACTCACCCACTCACATTCACTCACTCACACTCACTCACTCACTCACTCACTCACTCACTCACTCACTCACTCACTCACTCACTCACTCACTCACTCACTCACTCACTCACTCACTCACTCACACCCACACACTCACCCACTCACACTCACTCACCCACCCACCTAACTCACTCACTCACTCACTCACTCACTCACTCACTCACTCACTCTTATTCACTCACTCACTCCCACACTCACCCACTCACCCATTTACTCACTTTTATTCACTCACTCACTCACTCACTCACTCACTCACTCACTCACTCACTCACTCACTCACTCACTCACTCACTCATCCACCCACTCACTCACACTCGCTCACCCATCCACTCACTCACTCACCATCCACTCACTCACTCGTCACTCACTCACTCACTCACTCACTCACTCACTCACTCACTCACTCACTCACTCACCTCACTCACTCACTCGCACACACTCACTCACTCACTCACTCACTCACTCACTCACTCTCTCACTCACTCGCTCACCCATCCACTCACTCACTCGTCTACTCACTCACTCACTCACTCACTCACACTCACCCTCCCACTCGCTCACTCACTCCTTTCATTCCCTCACTCACTCACTCTCACTCACTCACTCACTCACTCACTTACACACTCACTCACTCTCACACTCACTCACACTCACTCAGTCACTCACTCATTCATACATTCATTCATTTACTTCCTCACTCACTCCATTCATTCATTTACTCACTCACATTAATTCACTCATTCATTCACTCACTCACTCACTCACTCACTCACTCACTCACTCACTCCCTCTCACTCACTCGCTCACTCACTCATTCATACATTCATCATTCACTCACTCACTCACCCTCCCACTCGCTCACCCACTCCTTTACTCACTCATTCCCTCAATCACTCGCTCACCCTCACCCACTCACTCACTCACTCATTCATATTCATTCATTCACTCGCTCATCCTCAATCATTAATTCATTCATCCATTCAATCATTAATTCATTCATTCAATCAATCATTCATTCATCCACTCATACACTCACTCACTCACTCATTCATTCATACATACATACAATCAAGAATGACCCGCCACCCATGTGTAGAGACCCTTCTTCAGACTGATGTCAGGGGAGGGGGGCAGTGCACAGATAGAATGTAGTCGGAGACAGTAAGACTGGTCGGAGAACTGGGAAGGGGGAGGGAATGGAGTGAGAGGGAAAGCAAGAAAGCACCTTGTCAAACCTCTCAGTGCCTTCCTCCCAAGGTCCTATGCCTGCTGCATCTTACACGAAGGACAATGTCTTCATTCGAGCTGAGAAGACCTGGATCGAAGCGCAGAACTTCTGCCGGGTTGAGCACTCGGACCTGGTCAGCATCCAGTCGCTGGAGGAGAACGCACTTGTCGCCCAGGTTCTCCAGAGCGACATGCCGGCTTGGATTGGCCTCTTCAACCGGCACCAGTCCGAATACAGCTGGATGTGGGCCAACGGCGACGAGTTCATCTACTCCAACTGGGACAACTTCTACCCGATGGACTACGCCACCATGTCCGTCTGTGTCATCATGCTGAACGGCCGCTGGAAGGACGTGCCCTGCGACTTCAAGTTCTCTTTCGTCTGCTACAGGGGTAAGGATTGAACAGCGGTAGAGTTGCTGCCTCACGACGCCAGAGACCCGGGTTCACTCCTGGCCACGGGTGCCGTCTGCACGGAGATTTGTACGCGTGGGTTTGCTCCGAGATCTTCTGTTTCCTCCCACACTCCAAAGACGTGCAGGTTAATGGGCTTGGTGTAAATGTAAATTGTCCCATTGTAGTGTTAGCATGCGGGGATGGCTGGTCGGTCTGGACTCGGTGAGCCGAAGGGCCTGTTGCACTACCCTATCTCCAGTCTATCTCCACTCTGTACCTCTACACTAAACTATGCAAGTATTTCTCCCATTACCCCCTCAAACGCCACCGTTAAATCTGGTTTATTTGCAACTCCAGATCAAGCCGGAGTCTTATGAAGAAAGACTGGATAGACTTGGTTTATACTCTCTAGAATTTAGGAGATTGAGAGAGGATCTTATAGAAACTTACAAAATTCTTAAGGGGTTGGACAGGCTAGATGCAGGAAGATTGTTTCCGATGTTGGGGAAGTCCAGGACAAGGGGTCACAGCTTAAGGATAAGGGGGAAATCCTTTAAAACCGAGATGAGGAGAACTTTTTTCCCACAGAGAGTGGTGAATCTCTGGAACTCTCTGCCACAGAGGGTAGTTGAGGCCAGTTCATTGGCTATATTTAAGAGGGAGTTAGATGTGGCCCTTGTGGCTAAGGGGATCAGAGGGTATGGAGAGAAGGCAGGTACGGGATACTGAGTTGATGATCAGCCATGATCATATTGAATGGGGGTGCAGGCTCGAAGGGCCGAATGGCCTACTCCTGCACCTAATTTCTATGTTTCTATGTTTCTATAAAAGGTTGGGGAGGAATTTTTTCTCGATCTGAAGAAGGGTCTTGACCCGAAACGTCACCCACTCCTTCTCTCCATAGATGCTGTCTGTCCCGCTGAGTTACTCCAGCATTTAGTGTCTTATCTCCATGGGTTTTCTGTTTTTATGCAATAGTTGCATTACCTTGCACCATAATTATTGCATTAGGTTGGTTTCATGGTTTACATTCATTGGTGAAATTATTGACAAAGCCATGCCTCCGACCTTAGGGCAACAAAATGCCCTAACTCAATGGTGTAACTCAACGGGTCAGTCGTCATCTCTGGATGACTAAGCTACTAATTTATGGGGTGGGGGGGGGGGGGAGAGGGGGGAAGAGGAGATACAAGTGAAATGTGGAACTTGCAGACTATAGATTGTATGAATGAGGAAAAGAAGCATTCCCCTCCGCACAGTCCATGTTAATGGCTGCAGACAGTCCAAGGAAGTTTTAAGAGAATGATCCAAGGTTTTGTGGAATTTATACATTGAGTGACTGTCCGTTTTATTTTTTTAGGTTAACCGGGCTTTTACTCCAAGAAGAGAAAAAGCATTTGGGACTCTTCAGAATTACTTGAAGTTTACTGACAATGGCCTGAGAAGGAAAATGCTCCCCCTCCACACTCAACACCCCCCCCCCCCCCAACTTCATGTGACTATTCTGCTGCCTCATATATTTGACCCTCCAACTCTTAAGAATGGAATCACCGCCTCTGCACCCATCACGTTAACATGTTTTTCCTGAGAGCAGTCCTTATCCTGCAGTGTTTTTAATGGAGAAATCCCCAATTTTAAATGATTCATCGGTGGTTGGGGGTGGAAGGTGGGCACCTTCTGCAAAGCCTTTTTGTGCGTTTTTGTTTTGCCAGACCCACTCCCCATTTTAGACAATAGACTTCTTCTTCTTCTTTCGTGTGGTGTGCACAGCCTAAAGTTGTTGGACAACTTGTTCTATTTGATCTTCCATTTGTGCACGTCGAGTTGATTGCATTTAGTCGAAACAGGGCGGACCACGCGAAGGTTGCAATCTTCCACCCCGACAATAGACAATAGGTGCAGGAGTAGGCCTATTCGGCCCTTGGAGCCAGCACCGCCATTCAATGTGATCATCCCCAATCAGTACCCTGTTCCTGCCTTCTCCCCATATCCGCTGACTCCGCTATCTTTAAGAGCCCTATTCAGCTCTCTCTTGAAAGTATCCAGAGAACCGGCCTCCACCGACCTCTGAGGCAGAGAATTCCACAGACTCACAACTTTCTGCGTGAAAAAGTGTTTCCTCGCCTCCGTTCTAAATGGCTTACCCACTTATTCTTAAACTGTGTGTGTGGCCCCGTCTTTTACCGCCTTCTTTATGTTTCGCATTCTCCGGCGTCGCCGCGATCGCTCCAGGGTTAAACCGTGGCCCCGCTGTCTACAAAATGCCCAGCCGTGGGCGAAGCGTAAAGGGACCATTCTTCTGGAGAGCGAACCGTGCGCGTCACACACGTGACCAAACTGTTGTCACACCAAATGATACATTAAAAAAAATATGTTGTACGAGACGAATCTTGTTTGCCGCTTATTTTTCCCGCCGACAGAACTGTGACGCGTGCCTGCTGAAGATATGAACATTATAGCTTTAAAAAATAATAATTTGTAAGGTAAAACTGAGTTGTGAATAAAATGGCTCATGGAGTGTGTGTGAGGTTGCTGCCTCTGTACGAATACCTGAAGGGGCTGCTCCTCAAGTTCTGGTTGCATTTTTAGTCCTGGAGGGGGGAGGACCGTTCGGAGCTGGGGGGGGGGGGGGGGGGGGTATCTCCCTGATGGTTTGATCCTGGGCCTGGCCAAGATGCCCATTCACGGATCCCATCCCACCCGTCCCAACCCCCCAAGATGGTTATGAAGCTCGTACAATTACTTTGGTGGGGTAGGGATGGAGAGAGAGGGGATGCAAGGATTACTTGAACTTCGAGAAGTCAATGTTTATACCGCTGGGTTAGAAGCTGCCCAAGCAAAATATGAGGTGCTGTTTCTCCAATTTGCATTTGGCCTCAGTCTGACAATGGAGGAGGCCCAGGACAGAAAGGTCAGTGTGGGAATGGGAGGAGGAGTTCAAGTTTTTGGCAAACCCCATCCCTCCCCCACCCAAGTCGTCGTACTCGCTTCAAAGTCGTCTTGTTGAGTCTCATTATCTGCAGCTCATCTGCCTATATCTCTCGTTTCCCTTTCCCCTGAATCTCAGCCTGAAGAAGGGCCATGATTCGAAACATCGCCCATTCAGATGCTGGTTGACTCGCTGAGTTACTCCAACTTTTTGTGTTTATCTTCGGTTTAAACCAGCATCTGCAGTTCCTACCGACACATAACCGACAAAGCTGCACAAAGTCTTTGGAATGTGGCAGGAAACTGGAGCTCTCAAAGGAAAAACACGCGGTCACTGGGAGAACGTCCAAACTCCATACAGACATCACCCATAGCCCAGTCAGGGTATTGAGTGTTGAAGTTGGGAGGTGACGTTGCAGTTGTATAAGACGTTGGTGAGACCGCATTCAGAATTTTGTGTTCAGTTCTGGGCACCATGTTATAGGAAATATATTGTCAAGCTTGAAAGGGTTCAGAGAAGATTTACGAGGATGTTGCCAGGACTAGAGGGTGTGAGCTACAGGGAGAGTAGGCTGGGTCTCTATTCCATGGAGCACAGGAGGATGAGGGGTGATCTTATAAATGTCTGCTTTCAGAAATGAAGGATAGTTTGATGGTGACGTTCCATACTGAGACTGTCATGTGTGTGTGCATGTGTATGGAATGAGAGAGAGGGTAGCTGATAGAGTAGGGGAGAGCTGCATGGGTGTGTGTGTGTGAGTGAGAGAGAGATAATGAGTGGGGCTGAGACAGCAGGGAAGAGCTGCAGATGTGTGTGTGTGTGTGTGTGTGTGCGCATGTGTATGGAATGAGAGAGAGGGTAGCTGATAGAGTAGGGGAGAGCTGCATGTCTGTGTGTGAGTGAGAGAGAGATAATGAGTGGGGCTGAGACAGCAGGGAAGAGCTGCAGATGTGTGTGTGTGTGTGTGTGTGTGTGTGTGTGTGCGTGCGTGCGTGCGTGCGTGCGTGTGTGCGTGCGTGCGTGTGTGTGTGTGTGTGTGTGTGTGTGTGTGTGTGTGTGTGCATGTACGTGTGTGTGTGTGTGTGTGTGTATGCATGTACATGTGTGTGTGTGTGTGCTCAGTAAGACTTTGATTCCCATATACAGGGTAACACATTCCAAATGTGATTGGCCCAACACTAGGAGGTTTGAGGAGGGTAGTAACAGACCACAAAGGATGGAGAGTTGGCAGATGAAATATAATGCAGAAACGAGAAGTGATGTCCTTTGATCGCCAACTTCGACTAAGTAGCATGTTTGCATACATACCTGACACTACAACAGCATGTCGAGGGGGTGGTAAGTGAGGCATTTGGATTCATAAATAAAGGCACACAGCATAACAGTGAAAATAATTGTAAGGGTTCAAAGCATTAGTTAGACAGCATGCAATTCTGGGGACCAAAAATTTGAAGGATGTGAATATTACCACGAAGATGCACAAAAAATGTATTCGCTGGAATTGTTCCAGGGAACAAATTGAGAAACTAGTTTGTTGCTTTGGAGTGACGTCGAGGGTAGATTTGGGAGAGATGTTTGGATGACTGGTTTAGAGGAATTAGAACGAAGGTGTTGCCACCAGTTCATGACTTCTAGGAGCAGATTTAGGCCATTTTGGTGCATAAAATCTACTCCGCCATGCAATCACGGCCGATTTATCTTTCCCTCTAACCCCATTCTTAAGGTCATAAGTGATAGGAGTAGAATTAGGCATTCGGCCCATCATTCTCCTGCCTTCGCACCATAACCCTGACACCCTTCCTAATCAAGAGCCTGTCAATTTCCACAAGAATACCCATTGACTTTCCAATAACCCTTTCTGGCTTAAGCCCTCCCTTCACCGCCTTCAGTTTAAATTCCATTTGGAATATTTTGGAGGACCAAGAAACCAAGAACCAAGACTTGGCCTCCACAGCGGTCTGCAACCATAGATTCACCAGCCTCTAATTAAATAAATTCCTCCTCATCTGCTTACTAGAGATGTTTATTTTAATTCTGAGGCTATGGCCGCTGCTCCGAGACTCTTCCACTAGTGGAAACATCCCCTCCACATTCACTCTATCCAGGCCATTCATTATTCGTCCAGTTTCAAGTGGCTTAAAGAGTGATGGAAATGCACTGTTTAAGAAGGAACTGCAGATGCTGGAAAAATCGACGGTAGACAAAAATGCTGGAGAAACTCAGCGGGCAAGATGGAAACGAACGAATAATTTTCAGCATGGGAAAGTTAGGAAAAAAACTCTTTTAATCTTCAAATAAGTATTATGATCTAGATAAATGTGAGGTGCAACACCTTGGCAGGACAATCAAAATAGGACGTACATGGTAAATGGTAGGGAATTGAAGAATACAGTTGAACAGAGGGATCTGGGAATAACCGTGCATAGTTCCTTGAAGGTGGAATCTCATATAGATAGGGTGGTAAAGAAAGCTTTTGATATGTTAGCCTTTATAAATCAGAGCATTGAGTATAGAAGCTGGGATGTAATGTTAAAATTGTACAAGGCATTGGTGAGACCAATTCTGGAGTATGGTGTACAATTTTGGTCGCCCAATTATAGGAAGGATGTCAACAAAATAGAGAGAGTACAGAGGAGATTTACTAGAATGTTGCCTGGGTTTCAACAACTAAGTTACAGAGAAAGGTCCTGACAACTCCGACCCCCGACGCATGTGGCAAGGCATCCAGGCCATCACGGACTACAGACCCTCCAACATCACCCCCACATCCAGCGACGCCTCCTTCCTTGAGGAGCTTAACCACTTCTATGGCCGCTTCGACAGGGACAATCTAGAGACAGCCATCAAGGCTGTGCTACCTGCTGATCACCAACCCCTCACATTCACCCCCTACGACGTGTACGTGGCACTGAGTAGGACTAATGCACGTAAGGCTGCTGGCCCTGACGGCATCCCCGGGCGCGTGCTCAGTGCCTGTGCTGCGCAGCTGACAGACGTCTGGACTGACATCTTCAACCTGTCACTTGCCCAAGCAGTTGTCCCCACTTGCCTTAAAGCCACCTCCATCGTGCCAGTGCCAAAACACTCCACTGCGGCAAGCCTCAACGACTTCCGCCCAGTTGCACTTACCCCCATCATCACCAAGTGCTTCGAGAGGCTGGTCCTGGCACACCTCAAAAGCTGCCTACCCCCCACACTGGATCCCTATCAGTTTGCCTACCGCAAGAACAGGAGTACGGAGGATGCCATCTCAACGGCACTTCACTCCGCCCTCTCCCACCTTGACAACAGAGACACTTATGTAAGAATGCTGTTCATCGATTACAGCTCAGCATTCAACACCATTATTCCATCAAAACTGATCACCAAACTCGGTAACCTGGGCATCGACCCCTCCCTCTGCAACTGGATACTGGACTTTCTAACCAACAGACCCCAGTCTGTGAGGTTAGACAAGCACACCTCTTCAACCCTCACCCTGAACACCGGCGTTCCTCAGGGCTGTGTGCTGAGCCCCCTCCTCTACTCCCTCTTCACCTATGACTGCACACCTGTACATGGTACTAACACCATCATCAAGTATGCAGATGATACAACGGTGATTGGCCTCATCAGCAACAACGATGAGCTGGCCTACAGGGAGGAGGTCCAGCACTTAGCAGCATGGTGCGCTGACAACAACCTGGCCCTTAACTCCAAGAAGACCAAGGAGCTCATTGTAGACTTCAGGAAGTCCAGAGGCGGCACGCACACCCCCATCCACATTAACGGGACAGAGGTGGAACGTGTTTCTAGCTTCAGGTTCCTGGGAGTCAACATCTCCGATGACCTCTCTTGGACCCACAATACCTCTACTCTGATCAAGAAGGCTCATCAGCGTCTCTTCTTCCTGAGGAGACTGAAGAAGGTCCATCTGTCTCCTCAGATCCTGGTGAACTTCTACCGCTGCACCATCGAGAGCATCCTTACCAACTGCATCACAGTATGGTATGGCAACTGCTCTGTCTCCGACCGGAAGGCACTGCAGAGGGTGGTGAAAATTGCCCAACGCATCACCGGTTCCACGCTCCCCTCCATTGAGTCTGTCCAAAGCAAGCATTGTCTGCGGAGGGCGCTCAGCATCGCCAAGGACTGCTCTCACCCCAACCATGGACTGTTTACCCTCCTACCATCCGGGAGGCGCTACAGGTCTCTCCGTTGCCGAACCAGCAGGTCGAGGAACAGCTTCTTTCCGGCGGCTGTCACTCTACTAAACAACGTACCTCGGTGACTGCCAATCACTCGGTGACTGCCGGACACTTATTATTTATTTTTTATTCAAATCGTTTGCTATGTCGCTCTTCAAGGGAGATGCTAAATGCATTTCGTTGTCTCTGTACTGTACACTGACAATGACAATTAAAATTAAAATTGAATCTGAATCTGAATCTGAAGGTTGAATAAGTTGGGTCTTTATTCTCTGGAGCGCAGAAGGTTAAGGGGGGACTTGATAGAGGTCTTTAAAATGATGAGAGGGATAGACAGAGTTGATGTGGACAAGCTTTTCCCTTTGAGAATAGGGAAGATTCAAACAAGAGGACATGACTTCAGAATTAAGGGACAGAAGTTTAGGGGTAACATAAGGGGGAACGTCTTTACTCAGAGAGTGGTAGCGGTGTGGAATGAGCTCCCAGTGGAAGTGGTGGAGGCAGGTTCGTTGGTATCATTTAAAAATAAATTGGATAGGCATATGGATGAGAAGGGGATGGAGGGTTATGGTATGAGTGCAGGCAGGCGGGACTAAGGGAAAAAAGTTGTTCGGCACGGACTTGTGGGGCCGAGATGGCCCGTTTCCGTGCTGTAATTGTTATATGGTTATTAATTCTCTGTTAGCAACTAAATCGACCAGTGGTTGCAAAACCGGAATTAATTTGAGATCAAATAACGGTCTGTTCTTTATTTTGCTACATTTGCCGCCTCTAATTTCGATCGCAGAGGAATCTAATGACCAGCTTGTTCAGATACGCTATCAAACCCCAGCCTACTTCCAATATATTTTATACTATGAACTTGGTATATAAAATTATTGATTAAATATTTTAAATTATTCAGCAACCGCTGGCTGCACCATAAATCACACCCGGGTCGAAAGTGGGCAATGTAATTTAAAATACTAATTGAAACTTCTAAGGCTAAGTTTTGATTGAACAATCATGTGAAAATAAGAGTCAAGAGTCAAGAGAATTTATTGTCATGTGTCCCACTTAGGACAATGAAATTCTTGCTTTGCTTCAGCACAACAGAATATTGTAGGCAGGAATAGGCTTTTCACTTGAAAGGATAGGCTCCAATGTTAAATCAAAACTCAAAGCTTAGTTTAGATTTTGAAGAGCTAATTAAACATGTGAAGAAATGTGCACTGTGGGTTAGCGGGACGATGTAAGGGCGACACGGTGGCACAGCAATAGAGTTACTGCCTCACAGTGCTAGAAACCCGGGTGCCATCCTGACTACAGATGCTGTCTGTACAGAGTTTGTGTATTCTCCCCTTGACTTGTGCAGGGTTTCCTCCGGGCGCTCCGGTTTCCTCCCACACTCCAAAGGCGTGAGGGTTTGTAGTTTAACATAGAAACATAGAAAATAGGTGCAGGAGTAGGCCATTCGGCCCTTCGAGCCTGCACCGCCATTCAATATGATCATGGCTGATCATCCAACTCAGTATCCCGTTCCTGCCTTCTCTCCATACCCCCTGATAACTTTAGCCACAAAGGCCACATCTAACTCCCTCTTAAATATAGCCAACGAACTGGCCTCAACTACCTTCTGTGGCAGAGAGTTCCAGAGATTCACCACTCTCTGTGTGAAAAATTCTTTCCTCATCTCGGTCCTAAAAGATTTCCCCCTTATCCTTAAACTGTGACCCCTTGTTCTGGACTTCCCCAACATCGGGAACAATCTTCCTGCATCTAGCCTGTCCAACCCCTCTAGAATTTTGTAAGTTTCTATAAGATCCCCCCTCAATCTTCTAAATTCTAGCGAGTACAAGCCGAGTCTATCCAGTCTTTCTTCATATGAAAGTCCTGACATCCCAGGAATCAGTCTGGTGAACCTTCTCTGTACTCCCTACATGGTAAGAATGTCTTTCCTCAGATTAGGAGACCAAAACAGTACGCAATACTCCAGGTGTGGTCTCACCAAGACCCTGTACAACTGTATACTCAAATCCTTCTGCTATAAATGCTAACATACCAAAAGGATTTAAGTTCTAGTTTAATTGGCTTCGGTAAAAAAAATGCAAATTGTCACCAGTGTGTGCAGGATAGTGTTAGTGTGCTGGTCAGGGCAGACTCGGTGGGTCAAACGGAATGTTTCCGCGCTGTATCTCCAAACTGAACTATAAAAGCAGATTGGAATTGTTTTAATCGGGGAAGGGCGACACTTGAGCGGTGATCTAACGGGAGAAGGGAGACAAATGCACCTCCTGGCTTCTCAGACGGTGGGCTGGGTCGGGATCCCGTGGGTGGTCTCCACTCTGCTCGCCTGCAGCTCGGCGCGTTCATTCCCTGCCAAAAGTATGTAAGGAAGTGCAGACGCTGGTTTAAACCGAAGACAGACAGAAAAGACTGGAGTAACTCGGCGGGACAGGCAGCATATTTGCGAAGAAGTAATATGTGCCTCGACCCGAAATGTCTCCTATTTCCTTTTCCCCAGAGATGCTGTCTGACCCGCTGAGTTACTCCAGCTTTTCGTGTCTACCGTGAAGACGAGGGGTTTGCAGACGAGGTGCTTAATCCTCCCGACTTCTCTTGGGTGTGTAGGGTCGGAGGGACGGGATCCTGTTTGCTCTTGCTCTCCGCTCTCCTCGCCTGGGTCTCCGCGCTCTTCGTACAACCATTGGGACACTGCCCAGTCCATCATCGGCTCTGACCTTCCCACCATTGAGGGGATCTATCGCAGTCGCCGCCTCAAAAAGGCTGGCAGCATCATTAAGGACCCACACCATCTTGGCCACACACTCACCTCTCCGCTGCTATCAGGTGGAAGGTACAGGAGCCTGAAATCTGCAACAACCAGGTTCAGGAATAACTGCTTCCCCACAGCCATCAGTCTATTAAACACAACTTCAAACTTTGAACTATAACAGCCTATTGCACTTTATCTTTATGTTTATGATGTGTGTGTATATATATATGGACACACTGATCTGATCTGCATTTATGACTGCAATATCCTGTTGTGCTGCATCAATGCAAGAATTCCATTGTTTTTAACAGGTAGGAAAGTATGCATGTCTTGCATTAATAACACATACCGGAAGTTACGGATGTCCTCCAGATGGATTTAGCGGCTCCGTGCGTCAAGCCCTATGACCCAGTGACCTTACGTGCAACCAAATATTATAGAGGAGCTCCTCTATAATCTTTGCGTGCAACCCACTCATGAAACACAACATCAAACAAACTTTGAACTACAACAGCCTTTGGACTTTATCTTTATGTTTATGATGTGTGTGTGTATATATATATGGACACACTGATCTGATCTGCATATATGACTGCAATATCCTATGACTGCAATTGTGCTGCATCAATGCTAGAATTCCATACAATTTAAAGCTTGAAAAACGTAGGTTCTCTCTCAAAGGCTCTACCAAGACATTCCTAGATACATGGAACCCTTTCTTGGAACTTGTTAACTCTCTCAACTTGTCCCCGGACTCGGAAGAGGACTGAGTGCTCTCCACCATTGTTCTGCTCTACTGCAGCTGCTCTCCCCTTAACCCCCACCCCTCCCCACACTTATTTATTTAATTACTTACTTATTTACTGTTATTAGTGACCCCCTTTTTTTCCTTTTTTTTGTACTTTTTGTTGTGGGTTGAAGGTGGGTAAGGGTAAGGGCTTTGAGGGTCGCTTACATACTGTTGCACAATTATGCCTTGACTGTCACTGTCTGTTATCATTGGACGTATGCAAATTGTTGTGAAATTCAAATAAACATTTTTAATCAAACAAACATATATAACAGCCTTTGGACTTTATCTTTATGTTTATGATGTGTGTGTGTATATATATATATATATATATATATATATGGACATACTGATCTGGTCTGCATTTATGACTGCAATATCCTCGTGCTGCATTAATGCAAGAATTCCATTGGCCTATCTGGGACAAAACTCTCTTGAATCTTGACGCGGGAAAGGGCAACCCGGAAGTCAGCGGGCCCCGTGATTGGCTATTTCCAGGGGACACCGCGTTGGACCGACGGGCTGGGAGCCAATAGGAAAGGGGCGGCGGCTGATTCCTCATTTGCATAAGGCAGTGTATATCAGGGGGCGAGCGGCGACGGGCGGCCGCAGTCGGGTGAAGGAACGAAGCGAGCAGGCGATCGCGGTGAAGGATGCCCGAGAATGTGAGCAAGGTGATCGCCAAGAAAGGGGCCAAAGAAGGCGGCTTCCATGCCGCACTCGAAGGGCGCGAAGAGGCGGCGCCGGGTCCGCAGGGAGAGCTACGGCATCTACGTGTACAAGGTGCTGAAGCAGGTGCACCCGGACACGGGCATCTCCTCCAAGGCCATGAGCATCATGAACTCCTTCGTCAACGACGTCTTCGAGCGGATCGCCTGCGAGGCGCTGCGCCTGGTGCACTACAGCGGGCGGCACACTATGTCGTCGCGGGAGATCCAGACGGCCGTGCGGCTGCTGGTGCCCGGGGAGCTGGCCAAGCACGCAGTCTCCGAGGGCACCAAGGCCGTCACCAAGTACACCAGCTGCAAATGAGACACACCCGCTGGCAACCTGCCCTCCACCCACCCACACACCCATCAAAGGCTCTTTTCAGGGCCACCTCCACATTGTCCGCTTGGAGTTTCGCCTTCAACAGGTTGCATAAACAGCCCCTGCTATTTCGCTTGGGCACTTACACTTTGTCGACTTGGAGCTGCGCCTTTCATAGGTTGCATAAACAGCTCCTGGTATATGGTCTGATGAAGGGTCTCGACCCGAAACGTCTCCAATATCAATCAATCAATATTCTTGCCATAGAGGGAGTACAGAGAAGGTTCACCAGACTGATTCCTGGGATGTCAGGACTTTCATATGAACAATGACTGGATAGACTCGGTTTGTACTCGCTAGAATTTAGAAGATTGAGGGGGAATCTTATAGAAACTTACAAAATTCTTAAGGGGTTGGACAGGCTAGATGCAGGAAGATTGTTCCCGATGTTGGGGAAGTCCAGAACAAGGGGTCACAGTTTAAGGATAAGGGGGAAATCTTTTAGGACCGAGATGAGGAAAACATTTTTTACACAGAGAGTGGTGAATCTCTGGAACTCTCTGTCACAGAAGGTAGTTGAGGCCAGTTCATTGGCTATATTTAAGAGGGAGTTAGATGTGGCCCTTGTTGCTAAAGGGATCAGGGGGTATGGAGAGAAAGCAGGGACAGGATACTGAGTTGGATGATCAGCCATGATCATATTGAATGGCGGTGCAGGCTCGAAGGGCCGAATGGCCTACTCCTGCACCTATTTTATATGTTTCTAATATCAGTTTTATTTGTCAATGCGCATAAAGTGCAAGTGAAATGAATTTGACTGCAGCGGTACAATGAAAAAGAACACAATAATTTTTTCTTTAACACAAACATCCACGACAACACTCATCACTGTAATGGAAGGCACAAAATATGGCCAGTCCTGCTCCATTTGGCCAGACCTCAGAAAAACTGAGATGTTTCAGTGGTCAGTAAGACTTGTACAACGAGATCTGTACTTTTCACTGCGAAAAAATAACAATGTGGTGAGGATTAAATTAAGTCTGAAGAAGGGTCTCGACCTGAAACGTCACCTATTCCCTTCGCTCCATAGATGCTGCCTCACCCGCTGAGTTTCTCCAGCATTTTTGTCTACCTTCGATTTTTTCCAGCATCTGCAGTTCCTTTTGTAAACAACTGCAAATTTCGCTTGGGCACTTCCATTTTGTAAGCTTGAAGCTTCGCTTACAGAGGGCTTTGAACTCCTCAACCGTACTAAAATCGACGGGAGTGGAGTTGGGTGCAAAATGGTCAACAGCTTCCAATAATAAACAGATATTTTTATTAGGGAAGAGATAAGACTTTTTGCCTTCCATCACAGCGAGGAGGTGTTTGGAGATTCACTGTGATGGATCCTAGCAGCATGATGCGCTGACACAACCTGGCCCTTAAGTCCAAGAAGACCAAGGAGCTCATTATAGACTTCAGGAAGTCTAGGGGCGGCACGCACATCCCCATCCACATTAACGGGATGGAGGTGGAACGTGTTTCCAGCTTCAGGTTCCTGGGGGTCAACATCTCCGATGACCTCTCTTGGACCCACAATACCTCAACTGGTCAAGAAGGCTCACCAGCGTCTCTTCTTCCTGAGGAGACTGAAGAAGGTCCGTCTGTCTCCTCAGATTCTGGTGAACTTCTACCGCTGCATCATCGAGAGCATCCTTACCAACTGTATCACAGTATGGTATGGTAACTGCTCTGACTCCGACCGGAAGGCATTGCAGAGGGTGGTGAAAATTGCCCAACGCATCATCGGTTCCTCACTCCCCTCCATTGAGTCTGTCCAAAGCAAGTGTTGTCTGCGGAGGGCGCTCAGCATCGCCAAGGACTGCTCTCACCCCAACCATGGACTGTTTACCCTCCTACCATCCGGGAGGCGCTACAGATCTCTCCGTTGCCGGACCAGCAGGTCCAGGAACAGCTTCTTCCCTGCGGCTGTCACTCTACTCAACACTGTACCTCGGTGACTGCCAATCACCCCCCCACACTCCTCCCACAGGAAAAACACTATGACTTTATACATGTAAATAGATTTATTTGTTGATATTATATTCTATGTCGCTCTTCCAGGGAGATGCTAACTTACGTAAGAATGCTGTTCATCGATTACAGCTCAGCATTCAACACCATTATACCATCAAAACTGATCACCAAACTCGGTAACCTGGGCATCGACCCCTCCCTCTGCAACTGGATACTGGACTTTCTAACCAACAGACCCCAGTCTGTGAGGTTAGACAAGCACACCTCTTCAACCCTCACCCTGAACACCGGCGTTCCACAGGGCTGTGTGCTGAGCCCCCTCCTCTACTCCCTCTTCACCTATGACTGCACACCTGTACATGGTACTAACACCATCATCAAGTATGCAGATGATACGACGGTGATTGGCCTCATCAGCAACAACGATGAGCTGGCCTACAGGGAGGAGGTCCAGCACTTAGCAGCATGGTGCGCTGACAACAACCTGGCCCTTAACTCCAAGAAGACCAAGGAGCTCATTGTAGAGTTCAGGAAGTCCAGAGGCGGCACGCACACCCCCATCCACATTAACGGGACGGAGGTGGAACGTGTTTCTAGCTTCAGGTTCCTGGGAGTCAACATCTCCGATGACCTCTCTTGGACCCACAATACCTCTACTCTGATCAAGAAGGCTCATCAACGTCTCTTCTTCCTGAGGAGACTGAAGAAGGTCCATCTGTCTCCTCAGATCCTGGTGAATTTCTACCGCTGCACCATCAAGAGCATCCTTACCAACTGCATCATAGTATGGTATGGCAACTGCTCCGTCTCCGACCGAAAAGCACTGCAGAGGGTGGTAAAAATTGCCCAACTCATCACCGGTTCCTCACTCCCCTCCATTGAGTCTGTCCAAAGCAAGTGTTGTCTGCGGAGGGCGCCCCCCCCCCCCCACCCCACACACTCCTCCTACAGGAAAAACACTATGACTGTATGCATGTAAATAGATTTATTTATTGAAATCATATTCTATGTCGCTCTCCCAGGGAGATGCTAACTGCATTTCGTTGTCTCTGTATTGTACACTGACAATGACAATTAAAGTTGAATCTGGATGTTTGTGTTAAACTGTGTTCTGTTTTTTTGCTGTTATGACTGCAGGGAACGACATTTCGTTCAAGCATTTGTTTGGTTGAATGAGAAAAAAACGGATTCTATTCTATGTAGGATAGGTTAGATTTAACTGTACCCCAGAAAAAACAGAGATGTTTCAGTGGTCAGTAAGACTTGTATAATGAGATCAGTCCCATTCAGTACGTTCACTAGGCAACTCGGAGCTACCTAATCCCAACCAGATCCGTACTTTTCACTCCACAAAATAACAATGTGGAGAGGATTAAATTAAATCTGAATAAGGGTCTCGACCCGAAACATCACATATTCATTCTCTACATAGATGCTGAGTTTCTCCAGCATTTTTGTAGGAGTCAGGGGATATGGGGAGAAGGCAGGAACGGGGTACTGATTGTGAATAGACGGGTAGTTAAAAGTGTTGGAGAAACTCAGCGGGTGAGGCAGGAACTAAGGAGCGAAGGAAATAAGCAACGTTTCGGGCCTAAACCCTTCTTCAGACTGTGGATGATCATCCATGATCACATTGAATGTCGGTTCTTGGTTTCTTGGTCCTCCAAAATATTCCAAATTCCAAATGGAATTTAAACTGGAGGTGGTGGAGGGAGGGCTTAAGCCAAAAAGGGTTATTGGGAAGAAAGAGCTACTTTAAATTTAGTTGCATCTGGTTGGGTAACTATAGTTGGGTGGAGATTATTCCATGCTTTAATTGTCGGGGGAAGAACGAATTGCTGTACACATCTGTCTTTGTAGCTGGGATCACAAATTGGATCGAATGCCCTGGTCTGCTCCTAATTGGTTTGGATTTGGTGTAGGTCTTGTAGTCTATGTCGAGCTGACCATTTAACACCCCAGATAATTCAGAAGTTTGAGTCACTCACTTCTCTCATAGGTGTTAGTAACAAATAGAGCTGGCTCGAAGGGCCGAGTGGCCTACTCCTACACCTATTGTCTCCATTCCCGTCATTTTCGATCCGATCGAGGAGCTTATAGCCCCTGTAAGCGAAACTCCAAGCGGACAATGTGGAGGTGGCCCTGAAAAGAGCCTTTGTTGGGTGTGTGGGTGGGTGTGTGGAGGGCAGGTTGCCAGCGGGTGTGTCTCATTTGCAGCTGGTGTACTTGGTGACGGCCTTGGTGCCCTCGGAGACTGCGTGCTTGGCCAGCTCCCCGGGCACCAGCAGCCGCACGGCCGTCTGGATCTCCCGCGACGACATAGTGTGCCGCCCGCTGTAGTGCACCAGGCGCAGCGCCTCGCAGGCGATCCGCTCGAAGACGTCGTTGACGAAGGAGTTCATGATGCTCATGGCCTTGGAGGAGATGCCCGTGTCCGGGTGCACCTGCTTCAACACCTTGTACACGTAGATGCCGTAGCTCTCCCTGCGGACCCGGCGCCGCCTCTTCGCGCCCTTCGAGTGCGACATGGAAGCCGCCTTCTTGGCCCCTTTCTTGGCGATCACCTTGCTCACATTCTCGGGCATCCTTCACCGCGATCGCCTGCTCGCTTCGTTCCTTCACCCGACTGCGGCCGCCCCCGTCCCCGCTCGCCCCCTGATATACACTGCCTTATGCAAATGAGGAATCAGCCGCCGCCCCTTTCCTATTGGCTCCCAGCCCGTCGGACCCACGCGGTGTCCCCTGGAAATAGCCAATCACGAGGCCCGCTGACTTCCGGGTTGCCCTTTCCCGCGTCAAGATTCAAGAGAGTTTTGTCCCAGATAGGATGATGGAATTCTTGCATTAATGCAGCACAAGAGGATATTGCAGTCATAAATGCAGATCAGATCAGTATGTCCATATATATATATTTACACACACATCATAAACATAAAGATAAAGTCCAAAGGCTGTTATAGTTCAGAGTTTGTTTGATTTAAATCTTTTTGTTTGAATTTCAGAACAATTTGCATACATACAATGATCACAGACTGACAGTCAAGGCATAATTTTGCAACAGTATGTAAGCGACCCTCAAAGCCCTTACCCTTACCCACCTTCAACCCGCCCGAATCAGGTCGGAACCAAAGGGGGACAAACTACACTCACATACATACACATCTACACAAATATGGTAAGATGAGCGGAACAAAAAGTACTAAAAAAAAAGGGAAAAAAAGGGGGTCACTAATAACAGTAAATAAGCAAGTAATTAAATAATTAATGTGGGGAGGGGGGGGGGGGGGTTAAGGGGAAAGGAGCTGCAGTAGAGCAGAACAATGGTGGAGAGCTCTCATTTCCTCTTCCGAGTTCGGGGACAAGTTGAGAGAGTAAACAAGTTCCAAGAAAGGGTTCCATGTATCTAGGAATGTCTTGGTAGAGCCTTTGAGAGACAACCTACGTTTTTCAAGCTTTAAATTGTAAAGCACCTCCTTAATCCGGCGGGTGTGTGTCGGGGGACAGGTGAGCCTCCAGTTAAGCAAGATCAGTCTCCGGGCTAACAAGGTTGTAAAAGCTAGAACCCGTTTCACCGCAACAGAGAGGTTGTTGGTGGGAGGGGTACCGAAAATGGCTGACAGTGCGTTTGCAGGAATAGTCTGGCCATAGGCTCTGCTTATCAAGTCGAAAGCACCCCTCCAAAAGGCTGCTAGCTTAGGGCAGGACCAAAACATATGGCTATGGTTGGCAGGGGATTGATTCCATCTGTTGCAGGTGTCCCTAACAGCGGGGTAAATTCTAGATAATCTTGCATTTGTGTAGTGGACTTTGTGAAGGACTTTGCATTGGATTAGGCCATGACGGGCACATATGGAGAAAGATTGGATCAAATCCAAGGCAGAGTCCCATTGCTGGTCTGTTAGTTTCGTATTCAGCTCACCCTCCCACGCAGCTTTTAATGAGGTATGAGGTTTCAATATAACCAACCCTAACAAGTTATACAAAACAGAGATGCATTTCTTCCAGTTGGGATCTAGAGCTAAGATGGTATCGGTCAGGGTTTCGGGGGGGGGGGGGGCGATTTGGGAAATGGATGAATGTCTTCTTCACAAAATCCCAAATCTGGAAAAAACGAAAAAGGTGGGAGTTTGGGAGGCTATAGTTGGACGAGAGCTCAGCAAAAGACGAAAAGATGCCATCCTTGTATAGGTTTTTGATACTACTGATACCGTTGCTATGCCAGGTTTTGAATGCGTGGTCTGTACTTGAAGGTTTAAAGATGTGGTTTTTAAGCAGTGGGGTCAAGATGGAAGGGTCTTGTAAACCAAAGTTTTTCCTGAGTTGACTCCATATCTTGAGCGAGAGGGACGCAATTGGGCCTGCACCCACAGATGTTATAGGAAGGGGGAGTTGGGAGCATAGGACAGACCGCAACGGGAGATGTGAACTCGCCTTTTCCATGTGTACCCAGGTCGGTAGGTGGTCGCAATCATCATTCATCCAATACAGGAGTTTTTGCAAGTTAGCTGCCCAATAGTATCGCCTAAAGTCAGGAAGTGCCAAACCGCCGTCACTCTTAGGAGACTGCAGTATCGCCTTTCGGATTCTAGCCGGTTTGCTACCCCATAAAAATTTAGATATTGTCCTTTCTAATTTATCAAAAAAAGATTTAGTGATAAGTATAGGGACGTGCTGGAAAAGACACAGGAATTTGGGTAGGACGACCATCTTGACCAGATTTATCCGGCCCACGAGGGATAGCGGTAAAACTGACCAGCGGTCAAAATCTCTTTCAGCTTTCTCAACCAGAGGCAGAAAGTTTGTGCGGAACATATCAGATAAGGGTGTTGTGATAAAGACGCCGAGGTAGCGAAACCCGTCCTCTGCCCATTTGAATGAGGTTAAAGAGCGAGGGAGCTGCTTAGCCAATGAGTTAATCGGTAATAGCTCACTCTTTTGGTAATTAAGTTTATAACCAGAATACGCGCCAAACCGTTCTAAAATATTCGTAATCACAGGGAGAGAGCTGACTGGATTCGAGATGTACAGGAGCAGGTCATCCGCATACAATGAGACTTTATGAGTTGTGTCGAACCGTGTAATACCTTTAAAGCCCTTCTCTGAGCGTAACCAGACCGCCAAGGGTTCTATCGCGACAGCAAACAGAAGTGGTGATAACGGGCAACCCTGTCTGGTACCTCTCTGAAGGGGGAAGTGGGGCGACAGTGTGTCGTTTGTTTGTACTGAGGCCACCGGGGACGAGTATAATAGACTGACCCAAAGAATAAAACTGTTACCGAGGCCAAACTCCCCTCCAGTTTTGACCCGTTCCAGTTTGCTTATCGGCCGAACCGCTCCACAGAGGATGCTATCTCTTCTGCAGTCCACCTGAGCCTACAACACCTGGAGGAGAGGAACACCCACGTGCGGATGCTGTTTGTTGATTTCAGCTCAGCATTTAATACGATAATCCCCCAGCATCTGGTGAGCAAACTGGCACCCTTAGGATTCAATAACAGACTATGCAACTGGATCCTGGATTTTCTTTCTGAAAGACCACAGTCTGTGCGGGTGGGGAAGAACACCTCCTCGGTCATCACATTGAGCACCGGCTCCCCTCAGGGCTGTGTCCTGAGTCCGCTGCTCTTTACATTGATGACACATGACTGTGTCGCCAGGTCCACTACTAACCATATCATCAAATACGCGGATGACACAACAGTAGTGGGCCTCATCCGCAATAACGACGACCAGGCATATAGAGAGGAGGTGGAACAGCTGGTGAATTGGTGCAGCAGGAACAACCTTCTCCTAAATGTGAACAAAACCAAGGAGATTGTCGTCGATTTCAGAAGGAAAATTCAGCCCAGTCACACTCCACTTTGCATCAACAACTCAGCAGTGGAGCAGGTGAAAAGCATCAAGTTCCTGGGGGTGCATATAACGGACACCTTAAACTGGTCCACAAACATTACATCTCTGGCAAAACTGGCACAGCAGCGGTTGTACTTCCTCCGCAGGTTGAGAAGTTTACACCTCCACCCTCCCATACTCGCCACTTTCTACAGAAGCACAATTGAGTCGGTCCTGACCAGCTGCATCTCCACGTGGTGCAGCAGCTGTACAGCTGCGGACTGGAAGTGCCTTCAGAGAGTGGTGAGGACAGCGGAAAAAATCACTGGGACTTCTCTTCCTTCCATCATGGACATGGGGTACAAGCGCTGTCTGAGTAGAGCTAAGGGCATTATCAGAGCCCCCACACACCCACAATTTGGACTGTTCGTACTGCTTAACTCTGGGAGGAGGTACCGCAGCATGAAGAGCGGGACAACCAGGTTCTGCAACAGCTTCATCCCCCAGGCCATAAGATTACTGAACAATCAAAAAAAAACCGAGGCTAGAACTTTTTAAATATCGTCACTTTTAAAAACTTTTTACTATATATTTATTTTACAGAACCATGCGCATGACGCATTTTTATGGACGCACCTGGAACTTTTAACTTTTAACTGATTTTGGAGAGTAAAATGCAACAAAATTTTGTTCAAGGTGCACTGTGTCTAGGTGTATATCTGAATGACAATAAAGTTTTCATGCATTCATTCATTCATTCATTCATTCATTCATTCATTCAATCATTCACCTGTCCATCGCCTCATATAGGTACCTCCACTCGATCCTGCCGAAAGCTTTTTCGGCGTCGAGGGAGAGCACTATCTCCGGGGTCTCACTACTCGGTGAATGGATGATGTTAAGGAGATGACTAATATTGTGGGAAGACTGTCGGCCTGGTATGAACCCTGTTTGGTCTAACGAGATAATAGAGGGCATCACTCGTTGAAGACGGAGCGCAAGGGCTTTAGAGAGGATTTTGAGGTCCACATTCAGGAGTGAAATTGGTCTATAGTTACTACAAAGCAGGGGATCTTTCTCCTTTTTAAGAATTAGGGAGATAGTAGCCCACGACAAGGTGGGCGGTAGGCGATGATGTAAAAACGCCTCATTGTACATATCTCTCAGGACTGGTGCGAGGAGAGCAGAGAAAGCTTTGTAATATTCTACAGTGAAGCCGTCAGGGCCGGGTGACTTTGCGCTTTGCAGCGATGTGATGGCTGCTTGGACCTCAGCAACAGTTATGGGACCACCCAAGTCTCTTGTGGCTTCATCGTCAATTCGGGGAAACGTCAAACTACTGAGCATGTCACCTGCAGTGGGAGGACAATCGGAAACGTATAGTTCAGCGTAGAATTTAGCAAATGCTTCATTAATTCTAAGAGGATCAGTATGAATCTCCCCTAAACTGGATCTAATGGCTGGAATTAGCCGTGAAGTCGCCTCGGTTCTGGCCTGATGGGCCAAAAGCTTCCCAGCTTTATCCCCAGATTCAAAAAAGTGTTGCCTAGATTTAAGCAGTCGTAGCTTGGCTTTATTAGTAGACGTGAGGTCAAAGTCTGTTTGTAACCCAAGGCGTTCTCTATAAAGGTTAGGGTCTGGGTCAGATACATATTCGTCATCAATGTCCTTTATTTTTTGTAACGGGTCTGCCGTTTGGGACGTCTCGGTTCTTTTCAGGTTGGAGACAAAAGAGATAAGTTGGCCCCTAATATAGGCTTTTGAAGCTTCCCAGAGTATACCTCTTTCTAAGTCCGGCGAGTCATTCAGCTCAAAGTATAAGGTGATTTGGGAGTGCAAGAATTGCATGTAGTGAGCCTCTGCTAATAATGAGGAGTTGAACCTCCACTGTTTAAAGGGGTTAGTTCGTTTACGAAAGCGGAGATCGAGGGAGGTTGCAGCGTGACCTGATATTACGATGCTATGATACTTGCTGGATTTGATTTTGGAGAACAGTCTGTTATCTAAGAGAAAGAAGTCTATACGGGTATAGGTATGGTGCACGTGGGGAAAAATGAAAATAATTTAGTCGGGAATGTAAATCTCCATGGGTCTGTGAGCCCAAGTTGTTTGGCAAACGCATGCAGAGTCTGATTTAGTTAAAGTAGAGGCTTTGTTCGAAGATCTGTCCAGTATAGGGTCTTGGACCAGATTAAAATCTCCGCCCACAATGACATGGTGATTTTCAATATTTGGGAGAGATGTAAAAAATTTGGTTATCATCCAACTCAATATCCCGTCCCTGCCTTCTCTCCATACCCCCTGATCCCTTTAGCCACAAGGGCCACATCTAACTCCCTCTTAAATACAGCCAATGTACTGTGGCCTCAACTACCTTCTGTGGCAGAGAATAGTAAGATTAAACGAGAACTTACCAGTTTGAAGTTTGATCTGTATTTTATGAGGAGGAACGTTGAGGGAATACATGAAAGAAGCCCGCTACAGCGCATGCGTGTCATCCTTCAAAGCAGCGGTGTGAGGTCACAGATACCCTATATTGACCTAAAATAGCAAGATTATCAAAGAGATACCAGTTTAAGATATGACCCTATGAGGGTGGGAGCGGAGGGCATGTATTCCCTCAACGTTCCTCCTCATAAAATACAGATCAAACTTCAAACTGGTAAGTTCTCGTTTAATCTTACTATTTTACTTCGGAGTCACGTGAGGGACTCCATGAAAGATTTCAAAGCTCTGTGACCTCATGCCGTGGAAACGAGTCCATGCTTCACAACTGCCTTGGTAGTTAGAGAGAAATTGTTAATTATATTCAAAGCATTCATACCAATTATTTAATGGAAATGATAAATAATATCGAATTAATTCAAATCATAACCCTGTATTCTTCAGGGATAAATTATCATACAGAACTTAAAATTGTTCCCCGAAAAAAACGTTCCCATACTGCTAACTGGTTTGTTAACATTTCTGAAACGTATTCTCCAACAACCATCCTGCAATCCTGAGGATTTGGTCCATGGATACATCAAGGCGTTTTGCTGCAGATGTAGCTGCAGCCCTGGTGGGGTGAGAATTAAATGTGTTATTGTCCACTCCCGCCTATCATATCCCATATTTCAGCCACCGCGAAATGGTCTGAGTTACACTCTATGGTACAGTATCTTATAGCTGATTAAACACCAATTCCTTGCCTCTGATAGCCTTTTTCCCTTACTGTATAACAAAACCGTACTTTACTATACAGAGGCATTTGTCCTCCGGGTAGGCCATCAATTCTATGACCTGCCCCGCTAATCCTGGCCTATTTTGTTTAATAATACGGTCCTGGATCACACCCCCAATCTTCGTGCCGCAATAGTGAAGCCATCCAGTCTTACTTTTAGCAATAACTGGAGCTTATGCACTGTGACTAGCGCTATCAGCATTACCATTTCTAGTTAGTTATCCAGATTTAATGCTGTAGCCGGCGACCAATTCCTTAGCAAGATCAAAGCCACACTTACATTCCAAATATAGTTGTATCTTATTTTTTGGTGGCTTGGTGTTAACATATCCTCTAAAATTTTTTAACTGCCAGAGGATGTGATCCCACAGACTGTCTTACTGTTTCTTGCCATTAATGACTTGACAATGCACTTTCGGCACTATTCACAGTGCTGAAACCCAGTCCTCCATATTGCAGGCTGGTAAGCAACTGTAGCACCCCCGGAACATCCTTATTTCTGTGGTCCAGAAAGTTATCATGGCAGTAATTAGTCCATTTTAATATGACCTAAATACTGTTATTGAGTAGACCTTCTTCGTGCTGCTGTGATCATGTCCACAGTTCTTTTGATAGCCCCATGTCCCGTAGCGGTGTTTTAGAGTCTACAACCTACTAAATCAATATTTTCTATGACATGGATAGCTATCCTCTGTTACTGGATGCACCAGCAACTTAGGACTACGTCTACCGTTATACATAGTTCCAGCACCATGTCCTGTACCCTGGAAAACCATAGTTGGGTAAGCCAATCAGGTACTAAGACATCCCCGATGCCGATTCCTGTTGAATGTCCCTTCGTACCCCAAATTTATAAAATAGACAAGGAGGTAATACATAAATGAAAAAACCCTCCCCTAGTGCAGTGAAACAGCATCTGTAGCTTCTGCCTCAGGATCTGGTATCAATGATACATACCTCGGTAACTGGTGATTTAACCCCGGATGCAATTCTAATATCCGGCCTTACCTACTTTACTGATTTTAGCAAATACCATCTATCCAACATCCATTTAGTAATTCCAATAATTTTTCGTGGCCTGGTGTCTGCCACTGATTTAGTATCCCTGGTAGATACGTAGCCCATAACCAAATATTCCTTTGGACACACCATTCCCAAGTTTAATTTGCCAATTCATCACAAGCTGGTGATATCTTTCCACCCATATGACTTAAATATGCCATCACCGAGGTATTATCTATCTACCATCTACCATGCTGCAGTTTCATTCCTGAGCAATAAGATTTTAGCCCATGAAATGCACTTAACATTTCTAACCCTTAGTGTTATGTAGGTTAGCTTCTTATATATTCCATCTCCCCCATAGCTAGAGATGGTATCAGTTGTACCATAACCAATTGCACTGGCATCTGTTTGTAATAGCACAGCCGAGTTGACCTCTGTGGCTTTCCATATTAGTAAGTCATTAACATATTAAATGTGTTAATGGTGTCAATTTTGACTTAAGTGGATGGACAATGCATCCCAGCTGCACAAACAATTGATTAGTGGCAACCACTGCCTATCCTAAGTTATTCCCACAATAAGGATATCATCCAACTATACCATAATTCTATGATTTTGGTGTTGCAGCAGTCCCAACACTGGTTTAAAATTTTTCCCCCAGTTTGATATTGAATAGCAAGGATCTTAAATTAATACTTCCCATAGACTAGCCTGCTGCACACTAAATCTTAGCACTGCTAAACATATCCATTTTTAAAATGAATATATTGCACAACATTGTGAAGTATTGATAATCCATAATAATACGGCATCCCCCATCTTTCTTATTTCTAATAAAGATGTTTGAGACAAATCCTGTTGTTCAGGTTTAGTTTATTTCATACCAGCATGTATATCTATCCGGTTATGTACTGGAGGGTTTTGTTCGTGTAGAACTCTATCAGATATCCCTTAAAACTGCTAAGGATATATCTGTCCATGGATATATTACACCAAGCATCAACATGAAGTTGCAATATCCCCCCAACTTCCGTGCTCCCTATTAATACTGGAGCCCCAAATTCACCTACCTCCATGGTTATTGGTGGTAACCAAGTTATTTTCCTTGGTTTCATATGCGGTTGTGGAGAGCCTAAAGGTTAATGTTAGTTTGCATCTCCACAGTGGTCGTCCCGGCCAAACCCTAAACAGGACGCTGCTGCTGGGTACCTCTGCCCAATTCTTTGTAGTATAATTACAAAAACACACTACCTCTCTTAGGATGCACATAAGGTTAATGTCTTCCCCACGTCTGCAAATGCACCTGTAATAATGGCTACATTGAGAGCACCACAATATTCCCGGGGTATAGAACCCTTGCCAACACTTCAGCAAAATATTAGCTTGAAGTTAATGGGTGGACTCACAGTCCTTCAATACTCACAGCCATCCTTCTCAAAATCATTCTCCGTGAGTTCTGCTGGCAGTACTGCTCATCATGTTCGGCAGGTTGTTTTCCCCCCCTTCAATAGGGGACAGTGGCTCCATCACCTGCTCAGGCTTTACCCCGTCAGACCTTCGATACCCTCCTCAGAGGCGTCTGACATTTCATGCAGCCCATATGGGAAACTGCTGTGGGACTTATATTATTTGCCCACTGTGGCTACCTCCAATCCCGGAGCCTGCCACTATGGAGAAATTTACTCCAGCAAACCGCTCCAGCCGACTTACATGCTCTCGGGCACTAGTCGTCGCGGGTGCTTAATATATGGGACCGCTCCTGCCGACCTTGGTGCTCTCGGGCACTAGTCGCACGCGGTATATCCCACAGCCCGTCCCCATGCCTACGGGCACTGGACCATTCCCCCTGGTCCTGGTACTCATGGGCACCTCTACCCATTTAGGGTGAAGTTTGGCACTCGCTCCCTTCTGGGAGATGCTGGTGCCGACATTTATTGCTGCCTGCTGCTTGTCATTAAACAACAGCAAACTCTGTGTTGGCAGCCCTTCAGCTCTATACTGACATCCGTAGCTGGCTGCCTGCTGTTCAGCTCACACCAGTAACGACCTGTGGCTGTGCCCTGACGTCCTTAGCTGGCTGCCTGCTGTTCAGCAACACACCAGTCTCTTCAGAATACAGCAGGCACGTCTGGAAAAAAGCACCAAAAAGGTAAGGGAAATTTGTTCTTACCTGTACTGGTTTTCAGCCTGCCGTTTTCGGAGGAACGTCCTTCCTCCCGCAGCCCCACGGACCCCGTAGCGCAGGTCCATGGGCTGCTGTCCCCGATGTCAGCTCTCTCTCTCCCGGGTGGTGCAGCTGCTTCAATCAGCTGCGGAGCCCCTAGCGACTGCATCTAAAAATAGACCCGACTTGGTCTAGAAACTCCCTCGGCCGTGTAGCCTTGTTTCCCGCCCGGCAACAGTCAATCTTGCCGGTGCGGGGAGCGACGTCGGGCACAGCTCTTCTGTGCTAAAAATAGCCGTTTGGGAATCCCCTCCAGAGGATTCGCGCTAACTGCTGCTGCTGGTTCTGGCTGCACTATTTCTGCAGTCTCTTCTCCAGCTCCTGCAGCTTCTTGTATTTCCTACCTGCAAGGTAAGTGGAAAAATTTTTGCAGTCTCTTACCTGCTTCTTTGCATTTCTCTCTAGGGAGACGTCCTCTCCCACGTCTGACTCGTTGAATGCGTGTATGCGATATGACACGCATGCGCTGTAGCGGGCTTCTTTCATGGAGTCCCTCACGTGACTCCGAAGTAAAATTCCACAGATTCACCACTCTGTGTGAAAACTGATTTTCTCATCTCGGTCCTTAAAGATTTCCCTCTTATCCTTAAACTGTGACCCCTTGTTCTGGACTTCCGCAACATCGGGAACAATCTTCCTGCATCTAGCCTGTCCAACCCCTTAAGAATTTTGTTAGTTTCTATAAACCTCGCTGCCTCGGCAAGGCCAGCAGCCCAGACCATCACACACACAAACCAACCTTCCTTCCATCGACTCCATCTACACCTCACGCTGCCTCGGCAAGGCCAGCAGCATCATCAAGGACTAGTCTCACCCCAGGTCACTCCCTCTTCTCTCCTCTCCGATCGGACAAGAGGTACAGAAGTGTGAAAACTAACGCACACCTCCAGATTCAGGGACAGTTTCTTCCCGGCTGTTATCAGGCAACTGAACTGTCCTCTCACCAACTAGAGAGCGGCCCTGACCTCCCATCTACTTCTTTAGAGACCCTTGGACTATCTTTAATTGCTGTAAACCAGACTTTATCTTGCATTAAGAAATGTTATTCCCTTTATCCTGTATCTGTACACTGTGGACGACTTTATTGTAAGCTGTGTTGTTTAGTTCAGCTTAGTTTAGAGATACAGCGTGGAAACAGGCGCTTCCGCCCACTGGGTCCGTGCCGACCAGCGATCCCCGCACACGTACTCCATCTCCAACTCCCACTAGTGACATTTTTTACATTTACATCAAGCCAATGAACCTACAAACCTACACGCCTTTGGATTGCGGGAGGAAACCGAAGATCTCGGGGAAAACCAAGGCAGGTCACGGGTAGAACGTGCAAACTCCATACAGACAGCTGTTTTTTGGGGAGTCCTGTAATCCTGAGAGGGGGAAGAGGCTGGGTGGGATCAATGAATCCTGGGCACCAGTTTGGACTGCAAGAATACTGGACAGGCACGGCTCATGAGAATAGCTTCCTGAATGTAAGCATGCAGGTACAGCAGGCAGTGAAGAAAGCGACAGGCATGTTGGCTTTTACAACAAGAGGAGTTGAGTATAGGAGCAAAGAGGTCCTTCTGCAGTTGTACAGGGCCCTAGTGAGACCACACCTGGAGTATTGTGTGCAGTTTTGGTCTTCAAATTTGAGGAAGGACATTCTTGCTATTGAGGGAGTGCACCGTAGGTTCACCAGGTTAATTCCCGGGATGGCGGGACTGTCATATGCTGATAAAATGGAGCGGCTGGGCTTGTACACTCTGGAGATTAGAAGGATGAGAGGATATCTCATTGAAACATAAGATTATTCAGGATTTGGACACGCTAGAGGCAGAAAACATGTTCCCGATTTTGGGGGAGTCCAGGACCAGGGGCCACAGTTTTAGAATAAGGGGTCAGCCATTTAGAACGGAGATGAAGAAAAACCTTTTCACACAGAGAGTTGTGAGTCTGTGGAATTCGCTGCCTCAGGGTGGTGGAGCCGGTTCTCTGGATACTTTCAAGAGAGAGTTTGATAAAGCTCTTAAAGATAGCGGAGTCAGGGGATATGGGGAGAAGGCAGGAACGGGGTACTGATTGGGGATGATCAGCCATGATCGCATTGAATGGCGGTGCTGACTCGATGGGCGGAATGGCCTACTCCTGCACCTATTGTCTAACAGGTTTAAGGTGAGAGGGGAATCGGAGCAGGTAACATTTTCATGCAAAGGGTGGTGGGTGTACGGAACAAGGTGCCAGAGGAGGTCGATGATGGAGACACTATCCCAACGTTTAGGAAACATTTGGACAGGTACGTGGATAGGACAGGTTTGGAGGGATATGGAACAAATGCAGGCAGGTGGGACCAGTGTAGATGGGACATGTTGGCCGGTGTGGGCAAGTTGGGCTGAAGGGCCTGTTTCCACACTGTATCACTCTATGACTAGTGTAGATGGGACATGTTGGCCGGTGTGGGCAAGTTGGGCTGAAGGGACTGTTTCCACACTGAATCACTCTATGACTAGTGTAGATGGGGCATGTTGGCCGGTGTCGGCAAGTTGGGCTGAAGGGCCTGTTTCCACACTGTATCACTCTGTGACTAGTGTAGATGGGACATGTTGGCCGGTGTGGGCAAGTTGGGCCGAAGGGCCTGTTTCCACACTGTATCAGTCTGCGACTAGTGTAGATGGGACATGTTGGCCGGTGTGGGCAAGTTGGGCCGAAGGGCCTGTTTCCACACTGTATCTATCACTCTATGACTAGAGTGTGGACTTTGGAAAATGGCCCCTCTTATTTACAGGATCAGTAGACTGTTTCTGTACACTTGCTGACCTGAGGTACAGTAATACACTAACTGGACTGTTAGTGATCAAAAATATAATTGCCGTGTGTAACATTTCACACCTGTGACAATAAAAGTGCGAATGAGATTCCGATGACTGCGTGCGTGTGCAATTAGTAAACAACAAAAACATGAGGGAGACCAGGGGGAGAGGAGAGAGAAAGGGGGTCTGGCCCACCGCACCCTTGAGCACTTACAAGATAGACCACTCCTCCGAAATCCAATGGACTGAGGTGTAGTACGTAACGGAGCGCCACGGCCGCCATTTGTTTATGCAAAACGCGACATCTTTGGTAGCGGGGACAGACTCCACAGTTATACAATCTGCTCTTACATCAGGTCGCAGGGAAGAGCAAAGATACTAGAGGCTCCTCTAGTTAGATGAGGTGAGAAGAGGAGGAGTGAAATGTAAAGCCAGAGGGAGGGAGAGATGGGTGGGAGGGATGGGGCGTGATGGGGGGGTGGATAACAGGGAAATAGGGGTCTTGGAGATGGGAGATGTGGCCCTTGTGGCTAAAGGGATCAGGGGGTACGGAGAGAAGGCAGGGATGGGATACTGAGTTGGATGATCAGCTATGATCATATTGAATGATGGTGCAGGCTCGAAGGGCCGAATGGCCTCAACTCCTGCACCTATTTTCTATGTTTCTATGAGATAAGTGGGTTGAAGAGGGGAAAGGAGCAGGGTGACTGGGGAGGGGTGGGAGATGATGACAGAAATGTGTGCTCTCAAATTTCCAGTCATCACCCCATCCCACCCCTCCCTCTCTTTCCCCTGTCCTTCCCCCGACAAAATCTGTATGAGCATCTGATCTTCTAGAGGTGCATTGATCATAAAGAGGTGTATAAAATCATGAGAGGAATAGGTCGTGTAGACGCACAGAGTCTCTTGCCCAGAGTAGGGCAATCGAGGACCAGAGGACATAGGTTCAAGGGGAAAGGGAAAAGATTGAATAGGAATCTGAGGGATCTACAGGCGCGACTGTC
>NW_026576378.1:0-30000 GCF_028641065.1 Leucoraja erinaceus
CGCAAGGTGGGGAGGGGAGAACGGGGGAGGGGCGCGAGACCGGGGGCCGGGGCACTGCACGGGAAAGGGGCGGGCAGGGCAGCAGGAAGAAAGCGAAGGGAATGGGGGGCCGGCAGACGAAAGGAAGGCAGGAAGGGAAAAGAGGGCGTCGGCAGGGTCTTGCTCTGGTGAGACCACATCGGGAGGAGTGGGTACAGTGTTGGTCTCCTAATTGAGGCAGACACCTTGTGATGAGGAGTGCAGCGGAGTTCAACGAGATTGCGCCCTGAGGGTGCGGACGTCCCTATGAGGAAGAGAAAAGATCTCGGCTTGTATTCACGGCGTTAGAAGGATGAGTGGAATGGTATAGAAACTATAAAATGATAAAGGACTGGACAAGCTGGATGCCGGTAAATGTTCCCAATGTTGGGCGAGTCCAGAACCAGCCACAGTCTTAGAATAAAGGGATGTAATTTAGACTGAAGGTGAGAAAAACGTTTTCACCCAGAGAGTTGTGAATTTGGAAATTCCCGTCCCCACGAGGCTGGAGCAAGTCATAAAACTGGATGATTTACGATAGAGTTTAGATAGGCGCTAGTGGCTAGTGGAATCATATCTACGGGAGAAGGCGAGGCACGTTTAGTGATTGGGGAATCAGCCATGATCCCACTGAGGAGCGGGCTGGTCTTGAAGGCCCGATGGCCTCCTCTTGCCATTGTTTTATGTTTCTATGTCAGATTTTCAGGCTCCGGTTTGACTACCTCGTCTCCTTTGGTTTTCCCAGCGTTCCCTGTCATCCCTGCAATCCGCGATCGCCCTTCGCACCTTGCTCCCTCCGGGGCCCGATCAGACGCAACAAACCCGTTTGTCCCTAGCGGGCCAGAGCATCTGTCGCTTTGTCATCTGACCCCCCCGACCCCCGACCCACCCTGACCCCCCCGTCCCCGAGCCCACCCGGACCCGCCCGTCCCCAATCCCACCCTGACCCCCGTCCCCTAACCCCAACCCTTACCCCGCCTTACCCCGACCGCCACCCCTTACCGCCCCGTTCCCCGAGCCCCCCTGACCCCCCGACCCCGACCCCACCCTATCCCCCCGTCCCCGATCCTTACCCTTACCCCCCGTCCTCCACCCACCCTAGCACCCCCGTCCCCGACCCCCCCGACCCCCCGACCCCAACCCTTACCCCCCGACCCCGACCCACCCTGACCCTCCGTCCCCGCCCCACCCTGACCTCGCCCTCCCCTATCCCACCCGATACCCCCGTCCCCGACCCCACCCTGACCCACCCTGACCCGACCCCAACCCTGACCCCCCAACCCCGAGCCCACCCTGAGACCCCCCTCCCGACCCCACCTCCTGACCCCTTGACCCCCCCCCCCCTACCAACCCTTACCCTCCCCTACCCCACCCCGACCCCCCGACCCCACCCTGACCCCCGACCCCGAATCCCACTCCGACCCCCCCCCACATCCCGCGCTCCCATCCTGACCCCCAACCCTGACCCCCCCCGACCCCGAGCCACCTGATCGATCCCCCCGACCGAGACCATCGTACCCCACCCTTGACCCCCCCAACCCGACCCCATCCCTGACCTCGCCTGCCCCAAGGCGCCCCACCCGATACCCATGGAGCCCCCAAGTCCCACACAAAAACCCACCGCTACCAAACCCTACCCCACCGTTACCCCACCTCCACAGCTACTGACCCAAACCCTGAACTCCCCAGACCCCACCATGAACCCCACCCCATCATGACCCCCGAACCCCACATTGACCCACCCTGAACTCCGTCCCCCAGCCCCCCCCTGGCCCCAGCGACCCCACCCTGAAACCCACCAACACCTCCTCCAAGGGGGAGAGAGAGGGGGAGTGGGGGGAGAGATGGGGGAGGGGAGGGCGTTGGGGGCAGACCTACCCTAACACACCCGCCCACACACCCACCCCTCCCAAACTCCCCTTCCGCAAAACACTCTCCCCTCCCCGCTCACACATACTGTACTGTCCACACTCCCCGTCTCTGTCTCTCTCCCCGTCTCTCTCTCTCCCCGTCTCTCTCTCTCTCCCCGTGACACTCACCTTCTCCCCCTTGTTTCCAGATGTTCCCTTCAGTCCCGGCAAACCAGGGGGTCCCTGAAACACAAGGTTTTATGTTACGTACGAAGGGCCGGCTCCGGACACTGGGAATAGTTCTGGACACTGGGATTAATTCTGGACATTCTGGACACTGGGATTAATTCTGGACTAGTTCTAGACACTGGGAATAGTTCTGGACATTGGGGACTAGTTCTGGACACCTGGACTAGTTCTAGACACTGGGACTAGTTCTGGACATTGGGGGCTAGTTCTGGACACTGGGAATAGTTCTGGACATTGGGGACTAGTTCTGGACATTGGGGACTAGTTCTGGACATTGGGGACTAGTTCTGGACATTGGGGACTAGTTCTGGACACTGGGAATAGTTCTGGACACTGGGAATAGTTCTGGACATTGGATAGTTTTGGACACTAGTTCTGGACACTGGGGACTAGTTCTGGACACTGGGGACTAGTTCTGGACAGTTCTGGATACTGGGACTAGTTCTGGATACTGGGGATTCTTAGTTCTGGACTATTGAGGGACATAGCCAACAATTCTGGACCCCTTCCACACCTGGGCCTAGTTCTGGCTACAGTGGGAAACGCCTCCGTTTGAAAAATGGACACTGAGGTTGGACTAGTTTCTTCCAGAGACCATTCGGGAACAGTCTCTGGACACTCTACTGAAGTTTTTTTCCTTCCATTATTTATTATGTAAAAGAATCTGTGTGTTATGATTGTGTTTATAACTTTATTTGTGTTTTGGTTGTTGTCTTTTGCACACAAGTCCGGGGACTTCAGTTCACTGGTATGTGGTGACAATAGTTCTGGACACTTGGGACTAGTTCTGGGCACTGGGGACTAGTTCTGGACACTGGGGACTAGTTCTGGACACTGGGGACTAGTTCTGGACACTGGGGACTAGTTCTGGGCACTGGGGACTAGTTCTGGGCACTGGGGACTACTACTGGGGACTAGTTCTGGACAGTTCTTGGGGACTAGTTCTGGACATTGGGGACTAGTTCTGGACATTGGGGACTAGTTCTGGCCATCACAGCTGACCATCACCGTGGCTTAAGCTGAGGTCTAGAACCGTCTAGTCAGCGGGTTCATATTAGTTACAATGTGGGCATTTGCTACTGACTTTGGGGGTACATCGCACTTACATTGGGACATCTCGAATCAATGAAGGGGTTGATATTACTTACCATAGGGCCAGGGGGTCCGTCTTGTCCAGAGGGTCCAGGCAGTCCTTGTTCACCCTGTGGGGAGAGGAATAGGTCAGTGCATCTGACCAGTACCACCCGGTCACTCTACGGATCACTGCGGCCGGATCAGGCTTCACTCACCACTGGGCCCGGAATTCCTCGCAGTCCCTCTGGCCCCGATTTCCCTGGGGGTCCCTGTGGTCCCACCGGTCCCGTCTTACCCGCTGGCCCCTCCGAGCCGGACTCGCCCTGCCAAGGAAGGAGATCAAAGGTCAGCCCAGTCAAATGGCCCCCCTCCCCCAAGTCAAAGGTCGCCCCTTGCACCACAGAGAGCATTTTATCGGGATGCATCCCAGCAACGGTTTGGGAACAGCTCCGTCCAAGGCCACATGAATTCGCAGAGAGTTGTGGACGCAGCCCAGACCATCACACAAACCAACCTCCCATCCATCGCCTCCATCTACACCTCACGCTGCCTCGGCAAGGCCAGCAGCATCATCAAGGACCAGTCTCACCCCGGTCACTCCCTCTTCTCCCCTCTCCCAATCGGGCAAGAGGTACAGAAGTGTGAAAACGCCCACCTCCAGATTCAGGGACAGTTTCTTCCCGGCTGTTATCAGGCAACTGAACCGTCCTCTCACCAACTAGAGAGCGGTCCTGACCTCCCATCCATCTCATTGGTGACCCTCGGACTATCCTTGATTGGACTTTGCTGGCTTTACCTTGCACTAAACGTTATTCCCTTTATCCTGTATCTGTACACTGTGGACGGCTCGATTGTAATCATGTATTGTCTTTCCGCTGACTGGTTAGCACGCAACAAAAGCTTTTCACTGGACTTCGGTACACGGGACAATAAACTCAATTCAGTCATAGGTTGGCCCCCAGCCCCAGGTCAAAGGTCGACACCCCAGTCAAATATTGCCATTGAGGGAGTGCAGCGTAGGTTTACAAGGTAAATTCCTGGGACTGTCATATGCTGAGAGAATGGAGCGGCTGGGCTTGTACACTCTGGAGTTCAGAAGGATGAGAGGAAATCTTATTGAAACATATAAGATTATTAAGTGTTTGGAAACGCTAGAGGCAGGAAACATGTTCCCGATGTTGGGGAGTCCAGAACCAGGGGCCACCACACACACACACAGTTTAAGAATAAGGGGTAAGGCATTTAAAACGGAGACGAGGAAACACTTTTTCTCAGAGAGTGGTGAGTCTGTGGAATTCTCTGTCTCAGAGGGCGGTGGAGTCCGGTTCTCTGGATACTTTCAAGAGAGCTAGATAGAGCTCTTAAAGATAGCGGAGTCAGGGGATATGGGGAGAAGGTAGGAACGGGGTACTGATTGGGGATGATCAGCCATGATCGCATTGAATGGCAGTGCTGACTCGAAGGGCCGAATGGCCTCCTCCTGCACCTATTGTCTATTGTCTATTGTCAAATGTCGGCTCCCAGGTCAGGTTACACCTCCCCTCGGGCAACAGTACCGTGTCCACACGTGGCCAGGGATGGGGACGGGTTGTACGGTGACCACATTCACCACGACCAACGATGTCCGACTGTAACTCAACCTCCCCACCAACGAAGGCAAGCACCCCGTTCACTCACATTCCACCCCACCCTGGCTCCCCACACTGCCACTTGCATTCAATGCCTCTCCCATCTCCACGCATACCGTACCAGACCAGCCAACTTTACTTATCCCAGGAGGGGGACTGGTCTTGCCAACAGTCATAAAACACAACAACATACGAGAAGACAGACACAAAATGCTGGAGTAACTCAGCGGGACAGGCAGCATCTCTGGAGAGAAGGGATGGGTGACGTTTCGGGTCTCTCCAGAGATGCTGCCTGTCCCGCTGAGTTACTCTAGCTCCTTGTGTCTATCTTCGGTTTAAACCAGAATCTGCAGTTCCTTCCTGCACGAGATACATGAAACATGAAATTAGTGACAAGTGGAAAGTCCAGGATTGGGGATGTGCAAAGATTGGAGGGGGGGATCAGTCCACTCCACAACAGAAGGGGAGCAGGAAGAGTTGTACAGTTTGATAGCCACGGTGAAAAGGATCACATGTCGTTCTGTACAGTCATGCCAGAGTGAGGCCCAGCATCTCATATGTCGCTTGGGCAGTTTATGTGGTATAAACATTGACTTCTCTAACTACAAGTAACCCTTGCTTTGCCTCTCTCTCTCCTCCCTTCCCCACCCTGGTTCTCCATTTCACTGTGATGATAATTGTTACTGATTGAAGCCTCTCTGTCACTGTCCCCACACCCAGCAAACAACCAATCTACATTTCCTTACCATCGTCTGCTTTCATCTCATATAAGGTCATAAGTGATGACCATCGGCCCATTTTACCGACCCAGCCTACTCTGCCATTCAATCATGGCTGGTCTCTCTCTCCCTCCTAACCCCATTCTCCTGCCTTCTCCCCATAACCCCTGACACCCGCACTAATCAAGAATCTATCATTTTCACACCTGACCCTTCCTTATCTCTAGTCTCCCTCTCCCCTGCCTCTCGGTCTGAAGAAGGGTCTCGACCCAAAACGTCACTCATTCCTTCTATCCAGAGATGCTGCCTGTCCTGCTGAGTTACTCCAGCATTTTGTGGTTAAGAAGGAACTGCAGATGCTGGAAAATCGAAGGTAGACAAAAATGCTGGAGTAACTTGTCCCCCTAGTCCTCACCTTCCACCCCACCAGCCGTCACATACAACAAATAATCCTCCATCAGTTTCGCCACCTCCAACGTGATCCCACCACCAGTCACATCTTCCCATCTCCTCCCCTGTCTGTCTTTCGCAGAGACCGTTCCTTCCGTAACTCCCTGGTCAATTCGTCCCTTCCCACCCGAACCATCCCCTCCCCGGTCACTTTCCCTAGCAACCACAGGAAATGCTACACTTGTCGCTTTACCTCCCCCCTTGACTCCATTCAAGGACCCAAGCAGTCGTTCCAGGTGCGGCAGAGGTTCACCTGCATCTCCTCCAACCTCATCTATTGCATCGGCTGCTCTAGGTGTCGGCTGCTCTACATCGGTGAGACCAAGCGTAGGCTTGGCAATGGCTTTGCCCAACACCTCCGCTCGGTTCGCAATAACCAACCTGATCTCCCGGTGGCTTTTACTCCCCCTCCCATTCCCAATCCGACCTTTCTGTCCCTGGGCCAGAGTGAGGCCCACCGTAAATTGGAGGAGCAGCACCTCATATTTCACTTGGGTAGTTTACACCCCAGCGGTATGAACATTGACTTCTCTAATTTCAGGTAGTCCTTACTTTCTCCTCCACTTCTCAACTCTCCCTCAGCCCACTGGCTCCATCTCTTCCTTTCTTCTTCCCGCCTCCCCCCCCCACCCTCACATCAGTCTGAAGAAGGATCTCGACCTGAAACGTTGCCTATTTCCTTCGCTCACCCGCTGAGATTCTCCAGCATTTTGTGTCTATCTTCGGTGTAAATGAGCATCTGCAGTTCCTTCCTGCACATAATGACCAGACATTGTTAAGGAGCTCGGATCTATCCTTCACTGTCGTTTGATTGTAATATGTTGAATCGTGTAGGGTTCCCCCGCATGACACGGCAGCCTCCTTGTGTGCCACTACACCCTCTCCACTGGGATCCACTCAATCCCAGCCTCCTTGACCATGACGCGCGGCATGGTGGCGCAGCGGGTAGAGCTGCTGCCTCACAGCCACCCACACCCGGGTTCCATCCTGACTACGGGTGCTGTCTGTACAGAGTTTGTACGTTCTCCCCGTGACCTGCATGGGGTTTTTCCGAGATCTTCGGTTTCCTCCCACACTCCAAAGACATACAGGTTTGTAGGTTATTTGGCTTGGTAAATGTAAAGATTGTCCCTAGTGTGTGTAGGATAGTGTTAGTGTGCAGGGATCGCTGGTCGGCGCGGACTCGGTGGGCCGAAAGGCCTGTTTCCACGCTGTATCTCTAAACTAAACCAAGACCCGAGCTGCAGTATCTCTCATTAACCTGGGCTCCCTCATATTGCAGCCTGGCCCTTCACAAACAGGCCCATCCACTGACCAACACTGAAACATACAGATGATGGGAGAGTCTAGGACCAAAGGGCACAGCCTCACATTTAAAGAAAGGAGATGAGGAAGAACTTCTTCAGTCAGAGGGCGGTGAATCTGTGGAATCCTTTGCCACAGACGGCTGTGGAGGCCAAGTCAGTGGATATATTTAAGGCAGAGATAGATTCTTGATTAGAATGGGTGTCAATGGTTATGGGGAGAAGGAAGGAGAATGGGGTTAGGAGGGAGAGATAGATCAGCCATGATTGAATGGCGGAGAAGACTAGATGGACCGGCTGCGACCCACAACATGGCAATATCTCAACACTGTTTCACAGCCCCCTCTTACCCCCCCTCACCCCCCCACACACCCCCCCCACCCCACACCCCTCACACTCCTCCTCCACACAGCCCCCCTTCCACACACACCGCATAACCACCCCCTCACACCGCCCCCCTCACACTCCAACAGCTCACAAAACCCCCCTTCACATTTACCCCCCGCACATTCTGACTGGCGCTCTGATCAGCATCAGTGGGGTGGCATACCCCCACCTCGATTCGATGGATGAATGGCCACTTCCACTCACGGACTCCACGAGGGGTTAGTATGGGAGGACATTATCCACAGAGGAAGAGAGGAGGGGAGGGACAGGAGGGCCCCTGGAGGGGACAGGAGGGGAGGGGTGGGGGATGGGACATTTACCCTCTCCGGAGGGGAGAGGAGCGAGACGTGGCGCTCTGGATCAGGGGCAGTGGGTGCGGTAGGGGATAGGAGGGAGGGGTGGGGGAGGGGAGGTGGTGCGGGAGGGGATAGAGGAGGCAGCGAGGGGTGGGGGAGGCAGCGGAGGGGAGGGGTGGAGGGAGGGGTAGGGGTTAGTACAGGGGTGGGGGGAGGTAGAGGATGGCGAGGGGGTGGGGGTTGTGTGGGGGAGGTGAGGTGCAGGGAGGGGAGAGGAGGGGGGGAGGGGTGGGGGAGGGGAGGGGTGGGGTGAGGGTGAGGAGGGGAGGGGAGGGGAGGTGCAGAGGAGGGGAGGGGTGGGCGGGAGGGGTGGAGGGGAAGGATGAGGTGGGAGGGAGAGGCGGCGAGGGGTGGGTGAGCGGAGGGACATTAGGAGGTGGTGCGTTCCTGTGCTCCGGTCAGCTGGCCATGCCAGAGGCCAGAGGTCAATCCTACCTTGGCACCTTTACCTCCTTGTCGACCCTCAGCCCCGGCGGCTCCGTGAGGTCCCTGCGGAGAAACCGGACACGTCAGCAAACGGTCACGGACACGGCACATGTACTGATCACGCATGCTACTCACGTGTACCAGTCATGTGTACTGGACACCGCAGTCACGGCACGTGTGCGGATCATGTATGTTGAAGACAGCCCACTCACGGCACAGTTAGATTTAGCTCTTGGGGCTTACGGAGTCAGGGGATATGGGGAGAAGGCAGGAACGGGGTACTGATTGTGGATGATCAGCCATGCTCACATTGAATGGCAGTGCTGGCTGAAAGGGCCGAATGGCCTCCTCCTGTACCTATTGTCTGTGTTTCTGTGTGCAGGGATCACTGGAGGTTTAAAGAGAAGTGTGTGAAAGATGGGGGGATGGAGGTCGATGGGGAACTGGGGCAGATCAGCCGTGATCACGGTGGGGGTGGGATAGGCTGGAGAGGCTGAGTGGCCTGGGTCTCCTGCGATATTCACAAACAAGGATATGAATGTGGTTTGTTTATGAGATGTCTATGCAAGGTGGTATTGAGGCCAGTTTCACACGGCTAGATTTGACCAGGGTTCCAGCGCCAGAGCATACGGGTGCTGTCCCTGGATAAGAGGTGTATGTACGGAGTTGCACGTTGTGACCGTAACTTGCGTGGGTTAAAGCTAGTAGACAGATGGGAGGCAGGGAAGCAGAAAAAGGGAAGCACTCGGACACAAGAGGAGAAAGAAAAAAAAGGAAATAAACAGAGAATAAGAGACGGGGGGTTTCTTAAATGTGCATATTTTAATGCTAGGAGCATTGTAAGAAAAGTGGATGAGCTTAGAGTCTGGATAGACACCTGGAAGTATGATGTTGTGGCGATCAGTGAAACATGGTTGCAGGAGGGCTGTGATTGGAAACTAAATATTCCAGGATTTCATTGCTTCAGGTGTGATAGAATTGGAGGGGCAAGAGATGGAGGTGTTGCATTGCTAGTCAGGGAAGATATTACAGCAGTGCTTTGGCAGGATAGATTGGAGGGCTCATCTAGGGAGGCTATTTGGGTGGAATTGAGAAGTGGGAAAGGTGTAGCGAGGAACGAGAATTGGAAGAGCAAATATGTAAGGAGATAGCATATATTAGTAGTAAGCACAAGGTAGTGATTGTGGGAGATTTCAACTTTCCACACATAGACTGGGAAACACATTCTGTAAATGGGCTGGATGGGTTGAAGTTTGTAAAATGTGTGCAGGATAGTTTTTTGCAGCAATACATAGAGGTACCTACTAGAGGAGGGGCAGTGCTGGACCTCCTGTTAGGAAATGAGACTGGACAGGTGGCGGAGGTATGCGTTGGGGAGCACTTCGGGTCCAGTGATCACAATACCATTAGTTTCAATATAATTATGGAGAGGGTCAGAACTGGACCTAGGGTTGAGATTTTTGATTGGAGAAAGGCTAACTTTGATGAGATGTGAGATGATTTAAAAGGAGTGAACTGGGACATTTTGTTTTATGGGAAAGATGTAGAAGAGAAATGGAGGACATTTAAAGGGGAAATTTTAAGAGTACAGAATCTTTATGTCTCTGTTCGCTTGAAAGGAAACAGTAAAAAATGGAAAGAGCCCTGGTTTTCAAGGGAAATTGGACATCTTGTTCGGAAAAAGAGGGAGATCTACAATAATTATAGGCAGCATGAAGTAAATGAGGTGCTTGAGGAGTATAAGGAATGTAAAAAGAATCTTAAGAAAGAAATTAGAAAAGCTAAAAGAAGATATGAGGTTGCTTTGGCAAGTAAGGTGAAAGTAAATCCAAAGGGTTTCTACAGCTATATTAATAGCAAAAGGATAACGAGGGATAAAATTGGTCCATTGGAGAGACAGAGTGGACAGTTATCTGCAGAGCCAAAAGAGATGGGGGAGATATTGAATAATTTTTTTCTTCGGTATTCACCAAGGAGAAGGATATTGAATTATGTGAGGTAAGGGAAACTAGTAGAGTAGCTATGGATACTATGAGGTTCAAAGTAAAAGAAGTACTGACACTTTTGAAAAATATAAAAGTGGATAAGTCTCCAGGTCCTGACAGGATATTCCCTAGGACATTGAGGGAAGTTAGTGTAGAAATAGCCGGGGCTATGACAGAAATATTTCAAATGTCATTAGAAACGGGAATAGTCCCCGAGGATTGGCGTACTGCGCATGTTGTTCCATTGTTTAAAAAGGGTTCTAAGAGTAAACCTAGCAATTATAGACCTGTTAGTTTGACTTCAGTGGTGGGCAAATTAATGGAAAAGATACTTAGAGATAATATATATAAGCATTTAGATAAACAGGGTCTGATTAGGAACAGTCAACATGGATTTGTGCCTGGAAGGTCATGTTTGACTAATCTTCTTGAATTTTTTGAAGAGGTTACTAGGGAAATTGATGAGGGTAAGGCAGTGGATGTTGTCTATATGGACTTTAGTAAGGCCTTTGACAAGGTTCCTCATGGAAGGTTGGTTAAGAAGGTTCAACTGTTGGGTATAAATGCAGGAGTAGCAAGATGGATTCAACAGTGGCTGAATGGGAGAAGCCAGAGGGTAATGGTGGATGGCTGTTTATCGGGTTGGAGGCAGGTGATTAGTGGGGTGCCTCAGGGATCTGTGTTGGGTCCTTTGTTGTTTGTCATGTACATCAATGATCTGGATGAAGGTGTGGTAAATTGGATTAGTAAGTATGCAGATGATACCAAGATAGGGGGTGTTGTGGATAATGAAGAGGATTTCCAAAGCCTACAGAGTGATTTAGGCCATTTGGAAAAATGGGCTGAAAGATGGCAGATGGAGTTTAATGCTGATAAATGTGAGGTGCTACACCTTGGCAGGACAAATCAAAATAGGACGTACATGGTAAATGGTAGGGAATTGAAGAATGCAGTTGAACAGAGGGATCTGGGTATAACTGTGCATAGTTCCTTGAAGGTGGAATCTCATATAGACAAGGGTGGTAAAGAAAGCTTTTGGTATGCTAGCCTTTATAAATCAGAGCATTGAGTATAGAAACTGGGATGTAATGTTAAAATTGTACAAGGCATTGGTGAGACCAAATCTGGAGTATGGTGTACAATTTTGGTCGCCCAATTATAGGAAGGATGTCAACAAAATAGAGAGAGTACAGAGGAGATTTACTAGAATGTTGCCTGGGTTTCAACAACTAAGTTACAGAGATAGGTTGAATAAGTTAGGTCTTTATTCTCTGGAGCGCAGAAGGTTAAGGGGGGACTTGATAGAGGTCTTTAAAATGATGAGAGGGATAGACAGAGTTGATGGGGACAAGCTTTTCCCTTTGAGAATAGGGAAGATTCAAACAAGAGGACATGACTTCAGAATTAAGGGACAGAAGTTTAAGGGTAATATGAGGGGGGAACTTCTTTACTCAGAGAGTGGTAGCGGTGTGGAATGAGCTTCCAGTGGAAGTGGTGGAGGCAGGTTCGTTGGTATCATTTAAAAATAAATTGGATAGGCATATGGATGAGAAGGGAATGGAGGGTTATGGTATGAGTGCAGGCAGGTGGGACTAAGGGAAAAAAAGTTGTTCGGCACGGACTTGTAGGGCCGAGATGGCCTGTTTCCGTGCTGTAATTGTTATATGGTTATATGGTTATATGGGTTTTCTCCGGGTGCTCCGGTTTCCTCCCACACTCCAAAGACATACAGGTTTGCAGGTTAATTGTCTTGGGGTAAATGTAAATTGTCCCTAGTGTGTGTAGGATAATGTTAGTGTGCGGGGATCGCTGGTCGGCACGGACTCAGTGGGCCGAAGGGCCTGTTTCCATGCTGTATCTCCAAATTAAACTAAACATGCAGGGCTGAAGGGCCTCTAATTCCTGCTCTCTCCACACAGAGGCCGCGGGGATCAGACCTATACTCACCCTCTTGCCTGGTGGTCCTGGGGAACCCGCTTCTCCAGACGGACCTGGTGGGCCCTGCAAAAGAACCAAGACCAGGGTTAGTCCTCCAGCAGGGCAGGCCACTCGGCCCATCTGCCCTATTCATACTAGCATGGCAGCCCCACACAACCTCCTCCCATCTCTCCCCACACACTACAAAACAACCCACCATTGACCGTCATGCCATAAGTGATAGGAGCATCAAGTCCACTCCACCTTGTACCTCCTAACCCCATTCCCCACAGTACTGACCCCCCCACCATGACCCCCCCACCATCGAAGGTCCATCACAGTACTGACCCCCCCACCATCGAAGGTCCATCGAAGGTCCATCACAGTACTGACCCCCCCACCATCGAAGGGATCTACAGGAGTCGCTGCCTCAATAAGGCCGCCAGCATCATCAGAGACCTACACCACCCTGGCCACTCTCCCATCTCACTGCTACCATGGGGAAGAAGGTACAGGAGCCTGAAAACCGTGACCTCCAGGTTCAAGAACAGCTTCTTCCCAGCAACCATCAGGCTGTTGAACACTGCACAACACTAACCTCAGCAACTGTGATCTTCTGCGGACAGTGTCTGTGGTCGCACTAAACCCAGTTACTGCTCTGTAATATACCCATTACCTTCCTCACTGGGTCATTGTGATGCTACTACAGTCAGCTTCCTCATTCATAAGATTATGTGATAGGAGCAGTATTAGGCCATTCGACCCATCAAGTCTACACCGCCATTCAATCATGGCTGATCTATCTCTCCCTCCTAGCCCCATTCTCCTGCCTTCTCCCCATAACTCCTGACACCCGCACTAATCACCAATCTATCTATCTCTGCCTTAAATATATCCGCTGACTTGTGGCCTCCACAGCCGTCTGTGGCAAAGAATCCCACAGACTCACCACCCTCTGACTAAAGAAATTCCTCCTCATCTCCTTCCTAAAGGAACGTCCTTCAATTCTGAGGCTGTGACCTCTAGTCCTAGACTCTCCCACAAGTGGAAACATCCTCTCCACATCCACTCTATCCACAGATTCAACGCCCTCTGGTCACCGTCCCCTCCCCCAGTTACACAGGTGTTGGGGGTGAGGTCTCCCCGAACCCAGACACCACCCTCCCTCCCCGCTTTGTGACCCCGAGGTCGGAGGTCGCCAGCCAGGTCGCCAGACCTCCCGCTCAGGGCAAAGGTCACGGGTGGGGTCAGGGTCAAGTTCAAGGTCACATTTGAGGTCAAGGTCGGGGCAAAGGTCCGAGTTGGGATCGGAGTTGGGTTCGAGTCAGAATCCAGGGTTGAGGTCGGGGTTCAGGGGCAGGGGTCACTCACCGGCAGCCCAGACTCTCCATCCTCACCCTTCTCTCCGCCTGTTCCATCGATGCCCTGCATGGGGCGAGAGAGAGCAGCGTCAGTCAACCCCACACTCCCACATTCACCCCTCAACCCCCCTCCCCTTCCCTTCTCCCCCCTCCCCTCACCCAGACCCCCTCGGCCCTGGACCGTGCACTGAACACTGAGAGTTTGCACGGGCGGCACGGTGGTGCAGCGGGTAGAGCTGCTGCCTCACAGCGCCAGAGACCCGGGTTCCATCCTGACCACTTGTGCTGTCTGTACGGAGTTTGCACGTTCTCTCCCCGTCACCTGCGTGGGTTTTCTTCGGGTGCTCCAGTTTCCTCCCACACTCCAAAGACGTGGGGGTTAATTGGCTTGGTATCAATGTAAATTGTCCCCAGTGTGTGTAGGATAGTGTTAGTGTGCGGGGATCGCTGGTCGGTGCAGACTCGCTGGGCCGAAGGGCCTGTTTCCGCGCTGTATCTCTAAAGTCCAAAGTCAGAGCCGGGAATATGGAGACAGGAACCATGTACTGACGAGGGCAAGTTACAGTCTGGTTTAGACACAGCTGCTCCCCGGATCACAGATCACCCCCACCCTGAAGAACAGCACCCTCGTACTTACCGGAGATCCGGCTTCACCCGGCGGGCCAGGATCACCAGGAAAACCAACTGGGCCCTGGAGAGGAGAGAGAGACAGAATGTATCAACATGGAGAGATAAAGAGAGACAGAGAGAGAGACAGAGAGAGAGAGGCAGAGAGAGAGAGGCAGAGAGAGAGAGGCAGAGAGAGAGAGAGAGAGAGACAGAGACAGAGAGAGAGAGGCAGAGAGACAGAGTGAGAGAGACAGAGACAGATAGAGAGAGGGAGAGAGAGGCAGAGAGAGAGGCAGAGAGAGAGAGAGAGAGAGAGAGAGAGATAGAGAGAGACAGAGACACAGAGAGAGAGAGAATTTTGTCGGAACATCCCCCGTATCCAAAGGACAACCAACAAACGCATGTAGGGTGGAACTAGGCAGATACCCACTGATAATAAATATCCAGAAAAGAGAACTACATTTTTGGAATCACCTTAAATCTAGCCCCCCAGATACCCTCCAGTTTAAAGCCCTTCAAACACAAAAGGGGAACCCAGAAAAGAGTTCCCTGTGTCAGTTGGTACTGAGACTAACTACCCCTATCCAATTAAACCCTATCCAGTTAAATCCTGACTGGACTCAGATCAATACTGATCCCCAATCACCAGTTAGAGTGAACCAAATTATCAAACAATGTAAAGAAACGTATTTGGAACATTGGGATAAAGAAACCAAAAGCCAAAGCAGATTAGAATGTTACCGTTCCCTAAAAAGAGATTATAAATTGGCAGACTATCTCTCAACTGTTAAACACACAAAGCAGAGACAGACCCTCACCAAATACAGGTTAAGTGACCACTATTTGGCAGTTGAAAAAGGAAGACAGAAGAGATTCTGGCAACCAAGAGAAAACAGAATATGTGGCCACTGTTTGACAGATGAGGTTGAAACAGAGGTGCACTTCCTCCTAAAATGCAATAAATTTGACAAAACAAGGAAAGCATACTTTGACAAACTCAGTGTGGCAACCCCTGATTTTAAAGAACTAGATGATACATCAAAACTAAGAATAATCCTTGGTGAAGGAAATACAGCACATCTTGGTGCACAATACGTAACAGCATGCCATAACCTGAGAGACGGTGAATGACCAACATGCACATATGTACGCACACACTAATTGACATTAACTGACACTAAGAAATTAATATTGAATTGCTAAACTTGCTATTGTGTTGTACTGCTTACAGCTGCAAGAACATGTTGCATCAATAAAGGGCTATAGGCCTATTGCAAGTTTATGTACAGGGACATATCTATCCATACACTGTAGACTTGTATTTATACTGATGCATTTTAAATATGTATGTCATGTTATATACTTTGGCAATATAACAATGTATTTTTTATCATGCCAATAAAGTTTTTAAAATTGAAATTGAATTGAATTGAGAAAGAGACAGAGAGAGAGAAAGAGACAGACAGAGAGAGAGAGAGAGACAGAGAGAGAGAGAGAGAGAGACAGATGTCCCCTTCCTACCGGGTTGCCCTTCGACCCATCGTCTCCTGGTGGTCCGCGGGGCCCGGCGGGGCCGGCAGCTCCTGGTGGTCCAGCCTCACCCTTCTCCCCGAAGTCACCTTTGGGTCCCTGTGGGTGAGAGGCAGCGTGAAGGCCCTGTGGTCAGACCCCCTCCCCCCACAGACCCCCTCCCCCCACAGACCCCCTCCCCCACACACTCCCCCTCCCCCCACAGACCCCGTCCCACCACACCCCCCCCTCCCCCCACACACTCCCCCCTCCCCCCACAGACCCCCTCCCCCACACACTCCCCCTCCCCCCCACACTCCCCCGTCCCCCCACAGACCCCCTCCCCCACACACCCTCCCCCTCCCCCACAGACCCCCTCCCCCCCACACCTGCCCCCTCCCCACCCACACTCTGGGGCCCCCCCACACACCTCCCTCCCCCCACAGACTGTCCCCCCCCCCACAGACTCCCTCCCCCTCCACTACAGACTCCCCCCCTCCCTGTACCCCCGACCACTCCCCTCCCCCCACACATTCCCCCTCCCCCACACAGACCCCCCTCCCCCCACACACTCCCCCCTCCCCCCACAGACTCCCTCCCCCCCCACCCACTCCCCCCCCCCCTCTCCCCCCCTCCCTCCCACACACTCCCCCTCCCCCCACACTCCCCCTCCCCACCATCCTTTCCCCTCTCCCCCACAGACCTCTCTCTCCCCCCACAGACCCCTCTCCCCCACACCTATCTCCCCCCACCTTCCTTCCCCTCCCTTCCCTTTTTCCTCCCCTCCCCCACAGACCCCCTCCCCCCACACACCTTCCCCCTCCCCCCACAGTCCCCCCTCCCCCCCCACACCCCTCCCCCCCCCTCCCCCCCCCACAGACCCCCTCCCCCCACAGACCCCCTCCCCCCCACACTCCCCCCCAGACCCCCCCACACACACCCCCCTCCCCCCCACATTCCCTCCCCCTCCCCCACAGACCCCCCCCCCCCACAGGTCGGCCCTCCCCCTCCCCCCCACATCCCCCCCTCCCCCCACAGACTCCCTCCCCCCACACATTCCCCCCCCCCCACACATTCCCCTCCCCCACCTCCCCCCCACCACACACACCCCCCCCCCCCCACCCCCCTCCCCCCCACACATTCCCCCTCCCCCCCACATCCCCCTCCCCCCACACATTCCCCCTCCCCCCACACACCCCCCCCCCCCACACACTCCCCCTCCCCCCACAGACCCCCTCCCCCACACATTCCCCCTCCCCCCACACACTCCCCCTCCCCCCCACAGACCCCCTCCCCCCACACCTCCCCCTCCCCCCACACAGACCCCCTCCCCCCCACACCCCCCCCCCCCACACACTTCCCCCCCCCCCCAGACCCCCTCCCCCACACACTCCCTCTCCCCCCACACATCCCCCTCCCCCCACACATACCCCCTCCCCCCCCCACACTCCCCTCTCCCCCCACAGACCCCCTCTCCCCCCACACACTCCCCCTCCCCCCACACACCCCCCCTCCCCCCACACACTCCCCCTCCCCCCACACCCCCTCCCCCCACACACCCCCCCTCCCCCCACACATCCCCCCCCCTCCCCCCCACTTCCCCCTCCCCACCACACTCCCCCTCCCCCACACACTTCCCCCTCCCCCCACACACTCCCCCTCCCCCCACACACCCTCCCCCCCCACAGATCCCCTCCCCCCCCACACCCCCCCCCCCCCCCCACACTCCCTCCCTCCCCCCACACACCCCCCCTTCCCCCCCACCCCCCCCTCCCCCCACACACTCCCCCTCCCCCCACACCCCCCCCCCCCACCACCCTCTCCCCCACACACCCCCCTCCCCCCACATTCACCCCTCCCCCCACACACTCCCCCTCCCCCCACAGACCCCCCTCCCCCACACACTCCCCCTCCCCCCACACACCCCCCTCCCCCACAGACCCCCTCCCCCCACACACTCCCCCTCCCCCCCACACATTCCCCCTCCCCCCACACACTTCCCCCTCCCCCCACAGACCCCCTCCCCCCACCATTCCCCCTCCCCCACACACTCCCTCTCCCCCCACAGACCCCCTCCCCCCACACACCCCTCCCTTTCCCCCCACACATTCCCCCCTCCCCCACACACTCCCCCTCCCCCCACACATTCCCCCTCCCCCACACACCACCTCCCTCTCCCCACACAGACCCCCTCCCCCCCCACACGGTATTCCCTCCCCCCCCACACAGACCCCCTCCCCCCACACACCCCCTCCCCCCCACACACCCCCTCCCCCCCACAGACCCCCTCCCCCCACACATCTCCCCCTGCCCCCCCCACACCCCCCCCTCCCCCCACCCCACACACATCCCCCTCCCCCCACAGACACAGACCCCTCCCCCCACACCTTCCCTGCTCCCCACAGACCCCTCCCCCCACGCACTCCCTCTCTCCCACCACATCCCCCTCCCCCAACACACATTCCCCCTCCCCCCACACATTCCCCTCCCCCCACAAGACCCCCTCCCCCCACACCCCCCCCTCCCCCCACACAGCTCCTCCTCCCCACACACCCCTCCCCCACACACTCCCCCTCCCCCCACACACATTCCCCCTCCCCCCACACACTCCCCTCCCCCCCACAGACCCCCTCCCCCCACACATTCCTCCTCTCCCCACAGACCCCCTCCCCCCACACATCTCTCCTCCTCTCCCCACAGAGACCCCTCCCCCACACACTCCCCCTCCCCCCACACACCGTCCCCTCCCCCCCACACTACTCCCTCTCCCCCCACAGACCCCCTCCCCCACACATTCCCCTCCCCCCACACACTCCCTCTCCCCCCACAGACCCCTCCCCCCCACATTCCCCCTCCCCCACACACTCCCCCCTCCCCCCACACACTCCCCCTCCCCCCACAGACCCCCTCCCCCCCCACACATTCCTCCTCTCCCCACAGACCCCTCCCCCCACACACTCCCTCTCCCCCCACAGACCCCCCCCCCCACACACACTCCCCCTCCCTAATGCCCCTGTGGTGATACCCCTACAGATCTCCCCCTGCCCACCGGTTCAACCCCGCATGGTCAGACCCAACAGACCCCCCACACAGACACAGACCCTGTACCCCCCTCAACTCCCTGCTCATACATGTCCCAGCTGGTTGTTTCCTATTTACTCCTGCAGAACCACCACCCCGTTCTCCATAGCCCCCACCCCACCACCACCACATCCCTGTTCCCCACCCTTCCCCACTCTCCTCTCCCCCCCCAGCCCCTGGATCCCACCCCTCCATCCCCACCCCCCATCACTGCACCCACCACCCACTGCCTCTCTCCCCCCCCCAGGGAGGGGTGACTGACCTTGCGTCCTCTCTCTCCCTGCGGTCCGGGATCTCCAGCTTCACCCGTCTCACCCTAAAGATGCAGAGTGTGGTCAATGCCGCATTTATATAGCACCAGGCCCCACCACTCAATGCCGCATTTATATAGAAAAAGACAGAGTGCTGGAGTAACTCAATAGAAGAATAATTTATTTCAAAGAATAATGTGTGCATGTCCCCATGTGTGCTATGTACGTGTGCATGCGCGTGTGTACGTGTGCATGCGTGCATGTGCATGAGTGTGCATGCATGCGTGCATGTGCCTGCGTGTGTGTGTGCTTGTGTGCGTGAGTGAGTGTGCATGCATGTGTATGTGTGCGTATGCATGTGCATGCGTGCGTGTGAATGCGTGCGTGTGCGTGCATGTGCGTGAGTGTGCATGCGTGCATGTAAATGCGTGTGCATGCGTGCATGTGCGTGAGTGCGTGGGCGTGTGTGCGTGTGCTGATCCCGGTATTACACTGGGAGCCCGGTGTCAGTCGGTGTCGGCCACTCCTCACCTTCTCTCCCACGCCGCCCGGAGAACCAACAGCTCCCGACGGTCCCGGAGCTCCCTGTTGGGGGGAGAGAGAGGGGGGGTGAGTAATGGTGAGTGGTGGGGGGTGGGATGAGGGGTGGGGGTGTGAGTGGGGGGGGTTGGAGTCAGGGTGAGGGGGGGTGGTGGTGGGTGGGGGGGGGATGGGCTAAGAGGGGGGATGAGTTAGGGGTTTGGAGTTGTTGGGGTGAGCGAGCGGGGGGGGTGGGAGACGGTGAGCAGTACTGTGTCCATGCGGGGGCGGGAGGGTGGGATTTGGGGGGGGGGGGAGGTGGGAGACGCTGAGCAGTACTGGGTCCATGCGGGGGAGGGGAGGGTCAGGTGGGTAGGGGGAGGGGAGGGTGGGGTTTGGGGGGGGGGTGGGAGACGGTGAGCAGTACTGGGTCCATGCGGGGGAGGGGAGGGTGGGGTTTGGGGGGGGAGGTGGGAGACGGTGAGCAGTACTGGGTCCATGCGGGGGAGGGGAGGGTGGGGTATGGGGGGGTGGTACTCACGTCGCCCCCGCTTGGTCCGTGTGGCCCTCTCGGTCCCGGTGGTCCGGGCGGTCCCTGTGGAGCATAAATCACCAACGTTACAGAAAGTGCTGGAGACCCGGGTTCCATCCTGACCACAGGTGCTGTCTGTGTGGAGTTTGCACGTTCTCCCCGTGACCATGTGGGTTTTCTCCAGGCGCTCCGGTTTCCTCCCACGTCCCAAAGATGCGCTGGTCTATAGGTTAATTGGCTTGGGTGTCAATGTAAAGTATAAGACTCTCTAGTGAGTCAGAGGTCAGAGGTGAAGGTATCATATATATACACACTGAACGATGATATCCTTTACTGTACACTATGTTGACATGTTCTGTTCTGCTGGAGGTACCAATGTCATGGTTCTATCTGGGACAGATGACTATAAAAGACTGTTGACCTGCGGTAGGGGTCGGAGGTGAAGGCATTGGAGTCAGGGGTCAGAGGTGAAGGTGCGACCCTGATCTCCGTGTTCAACACAGATTCTAAACGCCGGTCGGTCACTCACCATGGCTCCGACATCTCCCGATTCTCCTTTCTCGCCGGGGGGGCCTGGTAGTCCCTGCGTTCATGACAGAACAGAAAGAAAACATTGATCAAAAGTTTACACATTATAGTAGAATTAGGCCATTCGGCCCATCGAGTCTACACCCCCATTCAATCGTGGCTGATCTCTCCCTCCTAACTCCATTCTCCTGCCTTCTCCCCATAACCCTTGACACCAATTCTAATCAATATTTTGTCAATCTCTGCCTTAAATATATCCACTGACTTGTGGCCTCCACAGCCGCCTGTGGCAATGAGTTCCACAGATTCACCACCCTCTGGCTACAGAAATTCCTCCTCATCTCCTTCCTAAAGGAACGTCCTTTAATTCTGAGGCTGTGCCCTCTGGTTCTACTCTCCCACTAGTGGAAACATCCTCTCCACATCCACTCTATCCAGGCCTTTCACTATTCGGGAAGTTTCAATGAGGTTCCCCCTCGTTCTTCTAAACTCCAGCAAGTACAGGCCCAGTGCCGACAAACGCTCATCGTAGGTTAACCCACTCATTCCTGGGATCGTAAGTAAGTAAGTTTATTGGCCAAGTATTCACATACAAGGAATTTGCCTTGGTGCTCCGCCCACAAGTAACAACATGACATACAGTGACAGTTACGAATGACTCAGAAAACACTAAACATTAATAATAATAAAACATTAATAATAAAACACCATTGATCAAGCATGTGAACCAACAAAATACCAGAGCAAAGGGAGGCTACAGATTTTTGGTTATTGAATAGAGCAACTACTCGTGGATAAAAGCTGTTTTTATGTCTGGCTGTGGCAGCTTTGACAGTCCGGAGTCGCCTTCCAGAGGGAAGTGATTCAAAGAGTTTGTGGCCAGGGTGAGAGGGGTCAGAGATGATCTTGCCCGCTCGCTTCCTGGCCCTTGCAGTGTACAGTTCATCAATGGAGGGAAGGTTGCAGCCAATAACCTCCTCTCCAGAGCCGGCACATCCTTCTTCAGGTGTGGGGCGCACATTTGGTCACTGTACTCCAAATGCAGCCTGATCAGCGCCTCATAGAGCCTCGCCATTGATCAACATAGCAAGAATGCATTGATTACCAATGGTTGTTCCGGAACATCTCCCTCATGCCTCTCACATCTCCTTGTTCTGGACTCCGCCAACATTGGGAACATGTTTCCCGCCACTAGCGTGTCCAAACCCTTAAGCTGTCTCCTCCCCTTCCTCAGCCCCCCTGCTGTCTCCTCCCATCCCCCAGCCTTCTGGCTACTCCTCCTTTTCCCTTTCTTGTCCCCACCCACCCCCGCCCCCGATCAGTCTGAAGAAGGGTTTCGGCCCGAAACGTTGCCTATTTCCTTCGTTCCATAGATGCTGCTGCACCCGCTGAGTTTCTCCAGCTTTTTTTTGTGTAACCTTAATAATCTTATATGTTTCAATGTTTCAATTGGGACTATCCAAACATTTAAGAAATAGTTAGACAGGTACATGGATAGGACAGGTTTAGATGGATATAGACCAAAAGCGGGCATGTAGGACTAATGTAGCTGGGACATGTTGGCCAGTGTGGGCAGGTTAGGCCAATGAGGCATGTTTCCACACTGTATCACTCTGTGACTCTATGCTGACATTGAGAGAACGTGTTGTCGAAACACCAGGACACGAGGTTCTTGATCTCCTTCGTAACTCCTCATACGCCCCAGCTTACACCCCAGCGGTATGAACATTGACTTCTCTAGCTTCAGGTAGCCCTTGCTTCCCCTCTCTCTCCATCCCCTCCCTCCCCCACCCTGGTTCTCCCACACGTTTCACTGTCGTGATAATTGTTACTGATTAGAGTCTCACTGTCACCTTCCCCTCAGCCAACAATGAACCATTCTACATTTCCTTATTGTCTGCTTTGATCTGTCATTTTCACACCTTACACTTCCATATATCTGTCTCCCTCTCCCCTGACTCTCAGACTGGAGAAGGGTCTCAGTCTGAAATGTCACCCATTCCTTTTCTCCACAGATGCTGCCTGACCCGCTGAGTTACTCCAGCACTCTGTGAAACGTCACCTATCCATGTTCTCCACAGATGCTGCCTGACCCGCTGAGTTACTTCAGCACTCTGTGAAACGTCACCTATCCATGTTCTCCACAGATGCTGCCTGACCCCCTGAGTTACTCCAGCACTCTGTGAAACGTCACCTATCCATGTTCTCCACAGATGCTGCCTGACCCCCTGAGTTACTCCAGCACTCTGTGAAACGTCACCTATCCATGTTCTCCACAGATGCTGCCTGACCCCCAGAGTTACTCCAGCACTGTGTGTCTATTCTCACTCTATCTACTTGTAATGCAGTGCCTGGCTGTGTAAATATCATTGAGATGATTAAATGAATCCGAGTTGTAACAGCAGCGTTGATATGAAGTGACAAACCATCATCGTAATTCATAATAAATTGTGTTACAGCATTAAATGTCAATTATTGTTAACGGATAAAGTGTCCAATCCCATTCCCAGGGGAGTCTGTGCGGATAAGGTCGCTGGCTAATGGGACGGATGCAGAGGGGATAGACAGGACAGGATGGGCCGAATGACCTGCTCCTGTGCTGTCTGTCTTTGAGAATCAGACTGGGCACCAGACAGACAGACAGATCTTCAAGAGAGAGTAATTTAGCTCTTGGGGCTAAAGGAATCAAGGGATATGGGGAGAAGGCAGGAACGGGGTACTGGAGTGGAGGGATATGGACCAAACACAGGCAGGTGGGACTAGTGTAGATGGGACATATTGGTCAGTATGGGTGAGTTGGGCTGAAGGGACTGTTTCCGTGCTGAGTGACTGTGACTAACAGAAATGGGGCATGTGGGCCAGTATGGGTGAGTTGGGCTGAAGGGCCTGTTTCTCTCTGAGTCCCAGTGTGGCAAGTGCGGTGTTTAGTTCTCCATTAGGCGCCGCAGCAATGCAACCGTGATGGACTCACCTGTAGACCGACGGGGCCAGGTAGACCGGGGAATCCCCGAGACCCTTCGTCGCCCTTCTGACCAAACATCCCCTGCTGGCCCCTTGGCCCCGCCTCTCCGTCGCTTCCCTGTGGACACAAGCACCAATCAGTCACTATCAGCAGATGCCAGGTCCTAGCAGCAGGTCTGAAGGGCCGAGTGGCCTCCTCCTGTTGTCCCCCTAACCCTGACCCTCCCACGAGTTGTAACACAGCAGCACCCTGACCCCCCCTCCTCCACTAGAGACTATTCCACCTCCCCCTGCCCCAGCCCCTCCTCTAACAACCCCCAATCCTGCCCCAGACCCTCCTCCCAAACTCCCCCCAGAGCTCCACCCCCAGCCACCCCACAGCCCCCCCGATCGTCCCACCCCCCCCACAGAGCCCACCCCCAGCCCCCCCCGTCCCACCCCCCCCACAGAGCTCCACCCCCAGCCACCCCCCACAGCCCCCTCCGATCCTGCCCCCCCCCCCATCCCATCCCCCCCCCCAGAGCTCCAACCCCAGCCACCCCACAGCCCCCCCGATCGTCCCCCCACCCCCCCCACAGAGCTCCACGCCCCCCTCCCCAAGGGTGATGTCCAGCAGTGTCCAGACACCCCTCCCCAGAGAGTGGCCCCCACTCTGCCCCCCGCCCCAGGGTGAGGGTGACGTACTGCGGCTCCGGGCTGTCCGATTGGCCCCTGCAGTCCCAGCGCTCCTGGCGGTCCCTGCGGAGAAACAACGACATGAGGATGAGTGGGGGGAGGGGGGGGGTCTTGTGGAGAGGGAGACAATCGTGAGGCAGGGACTATCCCAACGTTTAAGAAACAGTTAGACAGGTACATGGATAGGACAGGTTTGGAGGGATTTTGACCAAACGCGGGCAGGTGGGACTAGTGTAGCTGGGACATTGTTGGCCGGTGTGGGCAAGTTGGGCTGAAGGGCCTGTTTCCGTGCTGTATCACTGTGATAATAACTAGTGTAAACTGGTGATCTATGGTCGGCGTGGACTTGATGGGCCGAAGGGCCTGTTTCCAGGCGGTGATCAGTGTTCACAGAAACATCTGTGTACAAAGAAACATCACCGCAGGAGAGAGATGGGGAGACGGGGGGAGAGAGAGACGGGGTGAGAAAAGGGGGAGAGATAGACGGGGAGAGACGGGTGAGGGAGGGGGGTGAGAGGTTGGGGGTAAGGGGGGTGTGTGAGAGGAGGGGGGTGGGAGGGGGGGTGTGAGGGGAGGGAGTGAGGGGGGGGTGTGAGGGGGGTGGTGAGGGGGGGGTGAGAGTGGGTGAGAGGGGGGTGTGAGGGAGGAGTGTGAGGGGGGGGTGAGAGGGGGGGGGTTGTGAGGGGGGGTGTGAGGGGGGGTGTGGGGGGGGGGTGAGGGGGGGGGTGTGAGGGGGGGTGTGAGGGGGGGGGGGGGTGGGTGGAGGGGTGTGAGGGAGGGTGAGAGGGGGGGTGAGAGAGGGGGGTGTGAGAGTGGGTGTGAGGGGGGGGGTGAGGGGGGGGTGTGAGGGGGGGGGGGTGAGAGTGGGTGAGAGGGGGGTGTGTGAGGGGGGGTGAGAGTGGGTGTGAGGGGGGGGTGTGAGGGGGGGGGGTGTGGGGGGGGGGTGTGAGGGGGGGGTGAGAGGGGTGTGGAGGGGGGTGAGAGAGGGGGGGGGTGTGGTGTGAGGGGGGGGGTGAGAGTGGGTGTGGGGGGGGTGTGTGAGGGGGGGGTGTGAGTGGGTGTGAGGGGGGATGTGAGGGGGGATGTGAGGGGGGGGGTGAGGGGGGGGGGGGGGGGTGTGGGGGGGGGGGGTTCAGGATGGGGGAGGGGGGGTGAGGGGGGGTGGGGGGGTGGGGGGGTGTGAGGGGAGGGTGTGAGGGAGGGGGGTGGTGTGAGGGGGGGTGTGAGGGGGGGGTGTGTGAGGGGTGTGTGAGGGGGGGTGTGGGGGGGTGAGGGGGGTGTGAGGGGGGGGTGAGAGGGGGTGTGGGGGGGGTGTGAGGGGGGATGTGTGGGGGGGTGTGGAGGGGGGTGGTGTGGAGGGGGGTGTGAGGGGGGGTGTGTGAGGGGGGGTGGGGGGGGGGGGGGGAGTGGGTGAGAGGGGGTGTAGGTGAGGGGGGGTGAGAGTGGGGGTGTGAGGGGGGGGTGTGAGGGGGGGGGTGTGTGTGGGGGGGGGTGTGAGGGGGGTTGAGGGGGGTGAGTGTGTGGGGGGGTGAGGGGGGGGGGTGTGGGGGGGTGAGAGTGGGGGGTGTGAGGGGGGGTGTGAGAGGGTGGGGGTGTGTGGGGGGGGGTGTGGGGGGGTGTGGGGGGTGTGAGGGGGGTGTGAGAGGGGGGGGGTGTGAGTGGGGGGTGTGTGAGGGGGGGTGAGAGTGGGGTGAGGGGGGGGTGTGAGGTGGGGGAGAGAGTGGGTGTGAGGGGGGGGTGTGGAGGGGGGGGGTGTGGGGGGGGTGTGGGGGGGGTGTGAGGGGGGTGCGTGTGAGGGAGGGGGGGTGAGGGGGGGTGTGAGAGGGGGTGTGAGGGGGGGGTGTGAGGGGGGGGTGAGAGGGGGGTGAGAGTGGGGGTGAGAGTGGGGGGTGTGAGGAGGGGGGTGTGAGTGGGTGTGAGGGGGGGGGGGTGAGTGAGGCGTTGTCCACTCACCTGTTCTCCTTTGCCTCCCTTGGTTCCTTTCTGTCCAGGTGTACCAATCTCTCCCTGTGGCGGAGACAAGACACAAGCTCAACAAACTAATCCATGCTGCCTGCCCCCCCTCCCCAGACCGATGTCAATAGACATTAGACAATAGGTGCAGGAGGAGGCCATTCGGCCCTTTGAGCCAGCATCGACATTCATTGTGACCATGGCTGATCATCCACAATCAGTACCCCGTTCCTGCCATCTCCCCATATCCCCTGACTCCGCTATCTTTAAGAGTCCTATCTAACTCTCTCTTGAAAGTATCCAGAGAACCGGCCTCCACCATCCTCTGAAGCAGAGAATTCCACAGACTCACAACTCTCTGTGTGAAAAAGTGTTTCTTCGTCTCCGTTCTAAATGGCTTACCCCTTATTCTTAAATTGTGGCCCCTGGTTCTGGACTCCCCCAACATCGGGAACATGATTCCTGCCTCTAGCGTGTCCAAGCCCTTAACAATCTTATATGTTTCAATGAGATACCCTCTCATCCTTCTAAACTCCAGAGTGTACAAAGCCCAGCCGCTCCATTTTCTCAGCATATGACAATCCCGCCATCCCGGGAATTAACGTGGTGAACCTACGCTGCACTCCCTCAATAGCAAGAATGTCCTTCCTCAAATTAGGGGAGCAAAACTGCACACAGTACTCCAGGTGTGGTCTCACTAGGGCCCTGTACAACTGCAGAAGGACCTCTTTGCTCCTATACTCAACTCCTCTTGTTATAAAGGCCAACATGCCATTCGCTTTCTTCACTGCCTGCTGTACCTGCATGCTTACTTTCATAGACAGATGTACAAGGACCCCCCAGATCTCTTTGTACTTCCCTTTTCCCAACTTGACGCCATTTAGATAGTAATCTGCCTTCCTGTTTTTGTCACCAAAGTGGATAAACTCACATTTATCTGCATTAAACTTCATCTGCCATGCATCTGCCCACTCCCCCAACCTGTCCAAGTCACCCTGCATTCTCATAGCATCCTCCTCACAGTTCACACTGCCTCACAGTTTTGTGTCATCTGCAAATTTGCTAATGTTACTTTTAATCCCTTTAATCCCATTCTGAAAGGGACCCATTAATTTCTACTCTTTGCTTCCTGTCCGTCAACCAATTTTCTATCCATGTCAGCACTCTACCCCCAATACCACGTGCCATAATTTTGCCCACTAATCTCATGTGTGGGACCTGAATCCATAGAACATTGGAAAATTAATTCATCTGCCATTTCCTTGTTCCCCATAATAAATTCACCTTTTTCAGTCTTCAAGGGACCTCCTTTATATTCCTGGCTATCTTATCTTCTTATATGTTGTGACTCGCGCACTCCCCGACTACGGGCCGGGGTCAGAAGTCAGACACGCTACGGCCCCTGACCCCACCCCCACCTCCACCCCCCAGTCTCTCCCCCACCAGCACCCCACCCCCATTCTCCTGCCTTGTCCCAATAACCCCTAACACCCGTACTAATCACAAATCTATCTATCTATCTCTGCCCTAAATATATCCACTGACTTGTGGCCTCCACAGCCGTCTGTGGTAATGAGTTCCACAGATTCACCACCCTCTGACTAAAGAAATTCCTCCTCATCTCCTTCCTAAAGAAATGTCCTTTAATTCTGAGGCTGTGCCCTCTGGTCCTAGACTCACACTAGTGGAAACATCCTCTCCACATCCACTCTATCCAGGCCTTTCACTATTCATTCTTCTAAACTCCAGCGAGTACAGGCCCAGTGCCGACAAACGCTGATCATAGGTTAACCCACTCATTCCTGGGATCATTCTTGTAAACCTCCTCTGGACCCTCTCTAGAACCAGCACATCCTTCCTCAGATATGGGGCCCAGAACTGCTCACAATATTCCAAATGTGGCCTGACCAGCGCTTTATAGAGCCTCAGCGTTACATCCCTGTATACAAGCCCTCTTGAAATAAATGCTAGCATTGAGTTTGCTTTCTTTACTACCGATTCAACTGCAGATTAACCTTTTACGAATCCTGCACCAGCTCCCAAGTCCCTTTGCATGAATTATCCCCCCATTTAGAAAATAGTCTACGCCGTTATTCCTACAACCAAAATGCATGACTCCACACTTTGCTCCACTATATTCCATCTGCCACTTCTCTGCCCACTCTCCCAACCTGTCCAAGTCCTTCTGCAGTCCCTGCTTTCTCTACACTACCTGCCCCTCCACCTACTTCTGTATCATCTCCACTCTTGATTCTCGCTGCCACTTGAGTTGTATCACATCTGACCTTTCCCATCTGTGTGCCTGAACACACGTGAACATGCCTGAACACATGTGAACACGCATGCACATGCCTGATCACACGTGAACATGTCTGCACACACAAGAACATGCCTGAACACATGTGAACATGCCTGAACATACATGAACATGCCCGAACACACGTGAACACAACTGAATACACCTGAACACGCGTGAACACGTGTGAACATGCCTGAAAAACATGAACACACGTGGATACGTCTGAACAAACGTGAACATGCATGAACACATGCGAACAGGCCTGAACACACGTAAATATGCCTGAAGAAACGTGAACATGCCTGAACACACGTCAACACGCCTGAACACCCGTGAACATGCCTGAACACACGTGGACATGCCTGAACACACGTGGACATGCCTGAATGCTGTGCAACAAAGCTGAACACACGTGCACAAGTCTGAACTCATGTGAACATGCCTGATCACACACAAACACACGCGAACACGCCTGAGCACAGGCGAATATGTCTGAACACACTTCAACATGCCTGAACACACGCAAACACGCCTGAACACACGTTGGCACGTCTGAACATACATGAACACACTCGAAAATGCCTGAACACACGTGAACATGCCTGAACACACGTGAACATGCCTGGACACATGTCAACATGCCTGAACACACGTGAACATTCTTGAACACATGCGAACATGCCTGAACTCTCAAACATGCCTGAACACACATGAACGTGCATGAACACACGTGAACATGCCTGAACACACGCAAACACGCCTGAACACACGCGAACATGCCTGAACACACATGAACATAACTGACGACATGGGAACACGTGAACCTGCCTGAACGCGCGTGAACACGCCTGAACGCACGTCAACATGCCTGAACACACATGACCGTGCCTGAACACACGCGAATGTGCCTGAACACACGCAAACATACCTGAACACACGCGAACAATGCCTGAACTCACATCAATGTGCCTGAACACGTGTGAACACGCCTGCACACACGGGAACATGCCTGAACACACATGAACATACCTGAAGACACGGGAACACGTGAACATGCCTGAACATGCCTGAATATACGTGAACACACCAAACACATGTGAACACACCTGGCCCTGCCAGAACGCACATGCACATGCCTGAACTCACGAGAAAACGCCGGAACACACGTTAACATGCCTTAACACACGCAAACATGCCTGAACACACGGCAACATGCCTAAACACACTTGAATGTGCCCGAACACACATGAACATGCCTGAACACACACGAACGTGCCTGAACACACGCGAACATGCTTGACAACACATGAACATGCCTGAATACACGGGAACACGTGAACATGCCTGAATGCACTTGAA